>NW_010550739.1:0-2154 GCF_000687285.1 Phaethon lepturus | reverse complement strand
TGGGGGACCCCCGCCGCCGCCGCCGGTACTTCGACCCCCAACGCCGCGAGTACTTCTTCGACCGGCACCGCGGAGCCTTCGGCGCCGTCCTCTACTACTACCAATCCGGAGGAAGACTCCGGCGCCCGCCCGACGTCCCCTTGGACGTCTTCTTGGAAGAGTTGCGTTTCTACCAGTTGGGCGCCGAAGCGGAAGGAAGACTCCGCGAGGCCGAAGGCTTCGGGGTGGAGGTGGCCCAACCCTTGCCCGGCGGGAGGTTGCGACGACGGGCGTGGTTGTTGTGCGAGCACCCCGAGAGTTCGCCGGCCGCCCGCGCCGTGGCCTTGCTCTCCGTCCTCGTCATCCTCGTCTCCATCGTGGTCTTCTGCTTGGAGACCCTGCCCCAGTTTCGGGCCGGAGGGGAGGGGTCCGCTCAGGTGAGTCGCGGGAGACGGTGGGGGTCTTCGTCCACGCCATCCTCATCCTCACCTTCCTCATCCTCGCTGTCCTCATTCTCATCCTTACGATCCTCAGCCCCACCATCCTCATCCTCCTCAACCTCCTCATCCTCACCCTCACCAACCTCCTCATCCTCATCCTCACCAACCTCGTCATCCTCATCTTCCTCAACGTCCTCATCCTCACCCTCACCAACCTCCTCATCCTCACCCTCACCAACCTCCTCATCCTCATCCTCACCAACCTCGTCATCCTCATCTTCCTCAACGTCCTCATCCTCACCCTCACCAACCTCCTCATCCTCATCCTCCTCAACGTCCTCATCCTCATCCTCACCAACCTCCTCATCCTCACTCTCACCAACCTCCTCATCCTCACCCTCACCAACCTCATCATCCTCATCCTCCTCAACGTCCTCATCCTCATCCTCACCATCCTCACCATCCTCCTCTTCATCGTCCTCACCGTCCCCATCCTCATCCTCACCATCCCCAACCTCATCATCCTCGTGCTCATCCCTACCATCTTCATCATCGTCATCCTCACCAGCCGTACCATTCTCACCATCCTCACCATCTCCTCCTCATCGCTCTCACCGTCCTCCTCATTCTCAGCATCTTCGGCCTCATTCTCATCATTCTCAACTTCATCATTCTCACCATCTTCCTCGTTATCATCCTCGTGTTGCTCTTCCTCATCCCATCCATCTAATCATCATCATCATCTTCCTCCTCCTCCTCCTGCCCGGTGATCCTTCCTCAGTTCCAGCCCAGCAGGGAGCCCTCGCTGCGAATAAGTTCCCCCAAATCTTCCTCATCGTCACCATCCTCATCCTCACCACCTTTCTCCACCTCAATCTCTTTCTTTGTCCTTTTCTTCCCCAACCTCATTGCCTTCATCATCATCCTTCTCAACCTTCTCATCGCCATCATCCTCATCATCCTTTTCATTGTCTTCGTTTTTCTTCTTCAGCTGCTTATCATCATCCTCATCATCACCTTCCTCGCTCCCCTCACATCCTCCTTCTCCACCTTTCTTTTCCTGTTCTTCCTCCTCAACCTCCTCTTCCTCGTTTTCTCAATCTTTTCCTCATCGTTATTCTCATCGCCCTTCTTCATCTTTTCATCGTCATCATCATTCTCCTCATCGTCCACTTCCTTCATCACCCTCATCATCCTCATCATCATTCTTCTCTTCCTCCTTCTCACCTCTCTTCTCGTCACCATCATCGTTTCTCCATTTTTCATCATCCACCCATTTCTCTTCCTCTCAGTCCTTTTCTTCTTCTTCCTCTTCCTCCTCTTCCTCCTCTTCCTTCTTCCCATCTTCATCAGTCTTCTCTTCCCTTTCCTGCTATCCCTCGCTGTCACTCTCTTCTTCCTCTTCCTCTTCCTCTTCCTCTTCCTCTTCCTCGTGCTCGTCCTCGTCCTCTTCCTCTTCCTCTTCCTCTTCCTCTTCCTCTTCCTCTTTCTCTTCCTCTTTTCTTTCTCCACCACCACCACCACCGCCTTTGCCCCGTATAGCTTCCTCATCTTCCTCTTCCTCACACTCTTCTTCCTCTTCCTCCTGGGTCCCAGCCATGGGTCCCAGCCATGGGTCCCAGGGGGCTGGGTGGGCTCTAACCCCCCTCCACCACCCCAGGGAGGGCATCCAAGCATCTGGGTGGGCTCCAACCCCCAGGAACACACAGCGGGTGGTGGATCTAGGGGGCTGGGT
>NW_010550738.1:0-1707 GCF_000687285.1 Phaethon lepturus | reverse complement strand
GTTGCGCCCAACCGAAGGGCGATAAGCAGCCCGTCCACGCGCCTCCCTGCGGGCACTGAACCCGCCTGGCTGAGGGCTTCCTACGTGGCTGCGGAACGACACTGTTCCTGCGGAAACGTCCCTCGCTTCATCCCTCAAAGCCCATAAAAACCAATGGAGCCTGCACAGGCCCTGGGAATAACAAGCTGGCCTAGTACAGGATGGTGGAAATATATATACATATGTTTTTCAACAAAGAGACTTCAGTTTCAAGTTTTTGGGAGGTTATATAATGATCTTACTACTTTTTTTATTTCTCTTTTACTGTACTGCTGTATAACTTGGTGCTATTTACTTCAGTTGCCCTGAACGCTCGCTCGTCAAGAGGGAGAAATGAAAAGCAAAACAAATACAGTGAGATCCGGCACCCTGCCTCCGTCCCACCGGGGCCGCTGCCCACGGCTACGCTGGGCGGGCAACGCGGTCTCCGACCCAGCCAAGGCGCTGGTGAAGAGCAATCAGAAAAATGCAGTGCAGCAGCAAGGAGTTTTATGGCACCTGCAAAACGAAGGTGCAAAGCCACATGTGATTGAGCATCACCTGCCGGCACCTCAGATACTAACTAAATATTCCCGTCACATAGGTATGAATCATTCGTTTAACGCCCAGCACCTGATGTGCAAGCACTGGCCCCGTGCTGCAGGCTCCAATTCGCGCTCACAGAGCTGCAGAAGAATGCTTTTGTCCACTGAAATGAGGCGCGTCTCTATTTGAGCATAACACCTTACCTTGTTATGGTAAAGATAGAGGAGCTGGAACAAAAATGAAATATACATGTCTGCTTATTTTAATACATATGAATATGTAAATTATACAATTAATATACATATATATAAAGAAAAGTGGGTCAACTTTGGTGCTTATCACTACTTCAAGAAAAATCTGTGCTGAGTGATACGAAAGGGACTGCAGTCCTTCTCAGGATAACTAAGTATATACGTGCGTGTGTATATATGCGTGTGTGAGTATACGAGTAGGCGTATGTCCAGAAATGTCCCTACAGGTGTGCGTGAGTGTGTACGTGCCTATATACACTCCCCAGGCGCCGCGACTCATACGTCACTTCTCTCACACCAAATACCTGCCATGCCGCCGCCAGCCCAGGCTCCAGGAATGCATCTGTGGGGCCAAATAATTAACCAGGGCAGCGAACTTTCGCTCCGAAAATGAAGCCCAGCTACACTTAACAAACTTTTTTGCCTTGCTAATTATTGCCCATTTGCAGTAATGGGTTTACCTTCTCCTTCCCGAAGTTAGTAATTTGTCCTTCTGTTTATTTAATTTCGGGTGGTTGATTTTGAGCCAGCTCACCGATTTGGTAGAATCATGATGAATTCAGGTCCTCTCCTTCGCTCGCAGCGACTCCTCCTCCGTCGAGGTGTGAAAAAAACGGAGTTATTTACTTTCTTCTGAACAGAAGATGACTGGTGCTAGGCTTGCAGAACGGGCAACGGTGACGGTTTAGCTTAAACTCCTGTACCTGGGTAAGGCATTCAAATTCCAGGATATCTGTTCTTCTCCCAGAATGGACCCTCCTTAAACCAAAGGATCGTTTATTAATTCCTCCTGCCAGCAAACACACCACCCTTGGAGAAGGGCCCTTGAGGCACCGCGGACCCTGCCCGTCCCCTGCCCACCCGCAGCCCCCGCGGGTCCATCGCAGGGGCG
>NW_010550737.1:594-1415 GCF_000687285.1 Phaethon lepturus | reverse complement strand
GGCCGGAGTGGCCAGGATTAAGTGGGGGGAGAGGAGGGAAGAGGAGGTAAGTTACGGCCCCAGATAATACAGTTTACCTGTAAGAAGTGATCAGGGGCTTAGATTACGACACTTTTGGGTCCTTTATAAGCGTGAGAGATGGACGCTACAGAAACTATGAGGATAGCCAAGTCGCTGCGAAAAGAAGAGAGTGTCAAAGAAAAAAAATCTACTTAAAGAAATACTTGCTGGCGAGGGTGGGATGACAGGAAACACTCCACACCTGGGCAACGCTTTAATTTACAAAGTCAGCAGTATGCTGAAGAGGTTTTGTGTGGTTTTTAAAAAACAAAACAAAACAAAACAGTGACTTAGTAATGTGTCAATGCATTGTTTTGCTGTCTTCAAAAACTGTGTTGGAGAGGGGAGCTCATACCACGGCCAGCAGAGCTGCCTTCAGGGTTAACCAGCACCTGCTCCTGGCGGGGTGGCCCCAGGAGAAGATTAAGGGCTAGAAGTCAGGACTGCCACAAGTTATTGCCACTCCTACCACCTAAATCAAATACCTGAAACTTCCAAACACTTCAGCTTAATTATCCCTAAGCTTGGTCTAGAACCCATCACGCTCCATCCCACGTGAAGGCACAGGTAGAAAGTCTTTTCTAAAGACCCCAGAGTTCATAAGGGATGAAATCCCCTCGAGAACTGTTAATCCATCTGGCTATTGAGCGCGTGAAATAATTAATATTATTAATTGCAGGGTGATGACAAGCAGGAGGCTGCTCGGAGACACGGATTTGTCACAATATTACAGAGCGCGGCTTCAGATCTGCGTGGCCGCT
>NW_010550737.1:0-563 GCF_000687285.1 Phaethon lepturus | reverse complement strand
GCTTCGTAAGAGCTCGTCTGCGCAGCGGTTTGTGGCGAGCTGCGTCCTCCTCGTTTTGCCTGGGCTCTTCTCCATCCAGCATTTCGTCCTGAACTCAAAGCATCCTGCCAAACGCCGGCTGCCCACGTGGCGCGAGGCGCGATACAGCATTTGATGCAAAGTGAGCGTTCAGAGTAGCGTGGAACGGCACTTTTTTGTTCTCCTCCTGCTGCTCCCGTCCCTGCCCATTGGCGGTTTTGACAAGCATCGTAATTTTGCAGCCTGCTTGGGATGCTGGACCCCGGTCAGGGAGCGTACAGGGATCCTAAATCAGTCCCTGGGACTCGTGCTGCAGCGAGCGAGCCCAGGAACCTTGAGGCTTGGCACCGCCGCTTATACACCAAAGAGGGGCTCAGCCCCAGGGGGGAGGAGGTACAAATGAGCCGCTGGAGACCTCCTCCAGCTGTGCCGCACCTTGGCGGGACAGAGTCGCGCTTGGCTGCGAGTGGCGGCTTCCTTTGTGCCCGGGTTGCTGTAGGCAATAACGTGTCCGGCCGGCTGGGGAGCCCCGGGCACGACGGAGC
>NW_010550736.1:0-6781 GCF_000687285.1 Phaethon lepturus | reverse complement strand
TAATGGTTGGACTTGATGATCTTGAAGATCAGGTTTCTGTGATTCTGTGATACTCCAAGTATTTCCAGCTATTGAACTGCCTCTTGAAATTACAAGCAGAGATGCACACAAACCTTAAAGAGAGCAGTGCTTAAGGAGACCATGGAAAAGCTGAATATCTGACTGACAGCATGGGTTTTGTAGCACAAGTTATAGACAAGTTATTTTGCCCTGCATGTAAGGGATGATAATTTGCCCTCAGGACAATGACTCCTGGAGGCTTAAATAGACCCTGTTAACTGAAATACCATTTTTTGTTAACAGAGTCAGCTTCTTGTCTGCTGTCTTCCAGCATTAATCGTGTAAGATGTCAGTAGAGGGAACCCAGCAATCCAGTGCATAGTCTGGTGTTTCTGCTAGTTCTTCTATGACTTGAATTTTTCTGTGCTCAGATGAGAAGAATCACATTGTCAATGCTTTTGTATTCAGTACCTGATCCTTCCTGTTTAAAACAGCTTTAAATTTTCATTCATAACAAAACAAAACACAACCTGTCATTGGCAATATTTCTGTTGGTCATGGCAACAATTTTTAGAGGTGACTACTAAGTTTGAGTGGCTTAGTTCTTGACTGCCCAGATTAAAACACATTGTTTCTTAGCATGCATTTTGAGCTCTGCATTTTATTCAGCCATTTCATGGCATCTCAAGCTATTAATCACAAATGGAGGCATCCAAAAAATCCTGATCAGTTTTGAAACTCATGGCCTCATTTAGCTTTCATAACAGCTTGTTTCTAATAAAATCTGATGTAGAGCCAAATGAAGTGTGTGTTTAAATGATCCCTTGCCTAAACTATCATGAAAATTTCAGATGGGATGAGAAGGAGGAATGCCACAGAGGGCAGCTTGTTGGAAGGTTGCTACTACTTAGAGACTAAAATAGTGTAATCAGCAAACACTCAGTCACTTTAATGCTTCTTCAGTGAAATCCGACTTTTTGTTTTCTGGCTTAACTATTCACTTGCATTTTTCTTAATCACTCACATACAAGTACTAGAATACATTTTAATTTTGATGCACCTAGATTTTCCTATTTTGTAGAAAGTATATTTAAGAACAGAACTAGGGAACTTCTTGATAAATATAATATATTTATGAAGAACCAACATGGCTTTGTAAAGACTTCCTAAATTGTTAAAGCTCTTTGAAGTATACATATGGATCAAGAAGATCCAGTTAGACTTCCAGAAGGCTTTTGCAAGGTCTTTCATCAAACTTCCTGAAAGAAACTGAACTTTCTTGTTGGGATATAACAGAAGAAAGAATCTAAATGTAAATAAAATGTTGTTTATATGATAGGAACTGGTAGGAAACAAAGTCTGAAAATCAATGATTGACTTCTAACAGAGGAGCAAGGAGGCGTCAAAGGAGGCAGACAGAAAAACAAAGGAAGTATTTCATACAGTACCATGGCTAAGATGTGAGTCTATCACAGGATGTTGTTGACACTAAAATTTAAATTTAGGGGATTGAAATCTACATTTTAACAGATCAAAAATGGTTAGACAAATTATTGGAATAGACTCCATCAAATGCTGTTAAACACAAAGATACCACTTGTGGCTGAGGAAGTCACAAAGTTGCTAATTGCTACAGGCTCAAAGGGATGACCCCTTTGTACCAAAAGGGATGTATTGCTATCAGCCGTCCTCTTACGCTCTTTCCTAAACTCTTGCTATGTTATTGGCTGCAAGCAGGATAGTGGTCTGATATAGCACAATTATCTTACGATATGTAATTATTTAGAATGGTTTATGTCATTTCTGTCTTAATTTATTTCCACTCCCCCAAACACGCTTTCTTTGACGCAATATGTTTTCTGTTTTTCTAATTGATTGCTCACAGGGCCAAGCAACTTCTGAAGAGCTTTCTTCTGCTATCCTGTTAATATGCTGTGTGTCTTCATGTGCTGGTAGTCTGTAAAAATAGGACCCATTAGGAACTTTTAGCACTTTGAGGTAAGGTTTTTTAACATGTCTCTTTGTTAAATGCATTGTATGGAAGTTTGTGGGAAAAAATCAGGCTAGGTTAATTGACTGCATATACATTTAGACATATAAAGGAATGATCATCAAAAGTATATAAGGATTTAAGAGTATTGCATGCTAGTGAAAGACATTTCTGTAAATGTTTTCCCTAATTACAGCTGAACACCAAATTAGGTTTTTGTCTGGTTCAGAACTCATTTCATTCCAAATTGAGACAAAAGCATTCAATTTAAAACTTTGTCATGGACTGGAAATTCTGTTTGAATTTCATGTGAAAGTCTTGTTATGAAATATTTTATGACAGAAATATTGCAATGAAATGTTTCACTACTACTGCCCCATAACAGGAAATTCTCTAATGATCATTTTTAGTCAAATTTTTGAGTCTGTCAGCCAAGGAAGCAAAGGAGAAATTTAATCTGTGGTTAAAGTTAAAGCCACTTAAAGTGTACAGTAGTCCTCTTTCACAAGAATACCAGATCCTTAACACCTAGAGAAAGCTTTAGAGGATATTTTCTTCACCAAGCAAGGATTCTTTGGGGTCCTATTTTCTTTGCATGTAGGTCCCAATTTTGTGGGGTATTGCCATCCTCAGCTTATGCTGTAGAAACTGCAAAAAAGAGTAAGAATCAGCTTTTGTTCACACTCTCATGTACTTCACCCAATTTAAATTATCATCTGCATCTTTTGTTCTCTTTGCAAACCCCAGCACAGGTTCTTCATCAAAGCTTTTGGTAAAGTGAATCCACAGACAAATAAATCAATGACTTGCCACCTACTAGTTTTTCTATAGCTAAGATTTGGGACTTAACAGTGGAAGTGTGTTTCCTTTCTTTTGTGATGGAACCAGTGACCTGTATCAATATTGGAGGTGAAGTATTGAAATTTATTCAAAAATGAGGAAGCAAGGTATGTGAAAATCGCTTAATGAATAACAGATACCTAATGTAATCTGTTACAATTAACAGAGAGAGAGACACTTATGAAAAATCACCAGATTGTATTTTGGATTGAAAGACCCTCTTTCTTGCCAAATTGCACCTAAATTGACTTCTTTCACTCCTGAAAAGAAAAATCAGGCCTGAAGAGACAAAAAGTTGGAGTCCATTTAGGGACTGCACAGAGGACCTGTGTGTCATTTATTTTCTTGTTAAGCTCAAAAGGCTGCCTATCCTCAGGAGAGTGGCAGTGGCAGACACTGGAAATGTTTATATAATTTGGCTATATCTTTAATGAAGTTACAGGCATTGTCCCCCTGAAAGGCTGATGCTGCCTGCTTGGAGAATATGTTCCAAACATTAAATGCAATGCGGGAATGTAGTACATATTATGCTGAGCAATAAAAGCTGAAAAAAACCCGTATTAGATGTCATTACTGGATTCTTTTTTGATGTTGGTTTTTAATATATGTGCTCCTATTTTTAGAGTTTTATTCTGAATCTTGTAATAGCAACCACTCCATTTTGGTATGAGGTCTTTTCTATTAATAGTGATCAAAGTGAAATATTTCATTTGAGTTAGAAAAAAAGACACTTGAGATGAATGAGGTTCTGCTGTATTTGGAGAGTTGGATGTTTCTGATATACAATCTGACTCACAAAGTTAGAAAATGAATTGCACAAAGCAGTTAATTTATAAACAGATAATAAAACACCATTAGCATTAAAAGTTTAGAAAACAATTTTGAACCTCTCTCAAATACATTGTAAACAAATATTCTGCATGCTATCAAGGCTTATAAATAATTCTTTTGGTGTCTATTTGGTTTAAAAACTAAACTGATACATTTTTTTTTTTTAAGAACAAATTGAAATCTCTGAGAAATACAGAATTCAAATAGAGGGCTCCTTTAGCTGAATGAGAAAAGGCTCATTCTCCTTAGGTTGAAGACAGGTTGTCTTTCTACCTTTAAGTAATTTAGGGATAAACCCAGGCTTCTGATGTTCTCAAGAAATTAACAAACTGAGCATAGAACCATGTTTTGATTTACAAACTCCCTCTCTTAAGAACTGTATTTCCTTAAGCAGTTTTGCCTTGCTCTTGCTTCTCTTCTACTCTCAAGCTCTCAGTTTTGCACATTAGGTTTGTTGGACTTTTGTCCCATAAGCACTTGCAGGTCAGATGTCCAAGAAGCTTTTCCTCTGTGGACAAGTAGTATCTAGGACAAGTGTAGCAAATGTCTTTTCACTAAACAGAACTCTCTCTCATTTCCTTTTCTCGTTAGCCCTCTTAATTTCCAGAGTAATTTTGCATTGTTGCTATGGGACTTTGAAACAGCTCTCAGGTAGTGAATGGTCACTCATAGACTTAAATCCATTTCATGAGGAACATTAACATTAAATCATGTTAATTAACATTAATATGACTTACATGGCTTAAGACCTATCTTTGGGTTTAGGAGAGCTCTAGGAATAATTTAAAAGATGAGCTATTACTCCCATCGGGATCTTGACTTCGAATCCAACGCAATGGATGTCCTTGAACTAGCTTAGAAGGCTTTGAATCAGGAGGTTATTTCAGATCAGCTTTCCTGGCTATCCCTCTGCTGTTCATTCTGCTTTGTGATGACTTCTTTATGCTGGGCTGTATATCAGTGCCGTGCAGAGCAAACCCCTTGACATCCTTTTTCCTGTCCTGAACCATGAGGCAATGAGCCATGTGTTTTTTAGATGATCATATGAAGATTCAATCTATTTTTAGGGCAATCTTGTTGCCAGGAATAATTTATGGGAATTTGATTTGATGGTGGATCGTGTGACAATGTAAATGCGTGAAATGGAATGAATTTTAAAATATTTTTTCCTGACTTAACGTTTAACAGATTAACACCTGTGATGCGGTTACATTTAAAAGCAGCTTTGTATTTCCTATGCATTTTTGTATTTTTGACTGTTGTCAGTGGGGACCTCCAGGCAAACATGACAACTTTGGTTTCAAAGCCCCAAATGAGCAATAAGTAGGTATAAGTCAATACATTTAATAGATGAATTGCAAGATGATGAAGAGATCACACCTAATGAATTTTGTACAATCTATTTCCAACCTCATTGGAAACATTTTTATTTCATGTTTAGTGTTCTGCGTAATGAGACCAAATACTATGCCCTCTGTCATTCTAAGTGATCCCCCCATCTAAGAGTTGAAAAGTGCATTGATTTTTTTTCAGTCATGTAATAAGCATATGTCTCGGGACTAGTCTACTACATTGACACATGTAAAACCCACTTAAATAAATCAAAGGGAATATTTGAGGATTCTTCCATTTGCCTATATGTTGATGGAGGAATAGATTGTTTTAATACCTCAGTTATTTATTTTGTTGGTAGAGACAGCCAGCCATAAAAATGATCAGTATCAGAAATGTTCTTTGGAGGAGCCATTGGGGTTATCAATATCTTAGGTAGCTTAATTATCAAATTCATCAGTTTTGGTAGGTTTAAATATATAAATTCCTTTTAGAATGCATTTGCACTTCTTTTAACATTTTACTGTTTAGTTGATTGCTTTTTCAAGTATTTCAGTTTGTAAATAACTCCCACGGTATTTGGATTTGCATGGAAGCAAGGATGGAAAGGCCCAGAAAGATGTTTTTTTGAAAATTGTCTTTAATAGCTTTACTTTCTTTTCTTTATCTAGATACAACAATGGTGGCACATATGCCATTCAAGTGGATTCTAAAAGGGCTTATTCTGTCTTTTCTGCTCAAAACTACTCTGTCCCTAAACCCAGATGATCCAAATGTTTGTAGTCATTGGGAAAGGTAATGTATGACACACCAATTTTTTTTTTTTTTACTAGCCATTTCAGATTTTTACCTTTAAAAGGAAAATAAGAAACATAATTTGCTAAATACCACCCTGCCTCACAAAAGAACATGGATTTGCATGACAGAACTAGTACTTCTGAGTGCCTTGCAGGATTCGGATCATCCCAGAGAATTGGTTCTAAAGCTAGAGTTACAGACCACATAACCCTTTGTTACCTGTCTGCTCAGCTGTACTTTGGAAAGTAGCTAGAGGACTGCACAGGCATATTTCAATTTATCATGGAGGGACCTAGAGAAATGGTGGCCTTGTTCTGTCTTGCTTTTTCCTGGTTGTTGTCAAGCAAGACTGTTAGAGATTTCGACTAAGTTTTAAGCCCTTACTGCTGCAACATACAGTTGCTTATTCTGTACGTCCTGAACTTTGGCTGTACCTGTCAAATCTGTGTCAGCATCAAAGAGTATCTGCATGAAAGCACTGAGAATTAAAGGCCCTGGTAATTCTTGTTCTCTCTATTGTTACAGTGTCCTAGTCCTAAAAGCGGATCTGTGCAGGACAGTTCTTATGACTACATAGAAACCCACTAGCTTTGATAGGGTTCACATTCATGCAGGGTCTGTTTACAGAGGCTAAATTTCCTGTACTCTTAAGTTTAACTTGCTAAATTTCAGGTTCTGTTCTGTGGTTTAACTCCACACAAATATGAATACTGTACGCTTTAGCAAGATAAACCCCTTAACAAGAACAAAAATGGAATCTTGATTTTTAGATACCTTAATTAGAGAATTAACTGCTTGTAGGTAATGCAGCTGCAAAGTAAAGACTATACAGGAATAGGATTTTGCAGTCTATGTTGTGAGGTGAAGTGCATTCAAAGCACAGGAATAAAATATTGATTTTGTCTGAAGAAAGTCAGCAACCTAGAGATGCAATCAAGGAGAAACAAAAATTAAATACCAAAATTGATTGGTTGTACTGACCAAGATGAC
>NW_010550735.1:0-9252 GCF_000687285.1 Phaethon lepturus | reverse complement strand
GTCCAGCGCAGCGCTGAGCTCCGTGGGTGCTGCTGCTGAGGAGGGGGCAAGAGTCCCACCGCCCCCGACGGCACCACCACCGCGCACCGCCCGGGCGTGCCCTCTGCCCTGCCGGGCCCTGGAAGCGGCCGTTGCTAGGTCCTCGTTAAAAATCAAGCCCTTGACACTTGGTCACGGGTAACCTCTAGCCTTTAGGAGCGAGTCATCATACTTGGAGGAGAACCAGGCACCGACCTCTGCCAACGCAGCTCCCTTCTCTGGCCCGGTTCAGGCAGCCCCCAGGGTGAGCAACTTGTTCGCTTTGCAGCCCGCGGGCTTGTGTCTCCTGCCTTCTCCTCCCCACTGCCCGGGGCTGCGAGGAGAGAGGAGCTGAGCCAGCCTCTTCGCGCTGCTGACGGCATCGCAGCTTCCAGCCTCTTCAGCAAAAAATTAAAGGAATGAATACCAGTAAAATGGGCTGAGCCTGAGCTCACAGAACATACGAACACTTCAAACTTTAAAATCATGGCTCACGTTTCCCTGCCAAACCACCAGCACTACTCTGGCTCTCCATCATAGCGGCGCGGCACACGCGGCGCGGGGAGAGAAGGCCAATACCCGACTGTGCCGGCCACGAGTCTGTAAATCACCACCGGCCAAACCAGTGTCCTGGAAGGCTTGCTGCATCAGGACGACCCAGCTGTGCGCAGGCAAAGCAGGGGCTTCTTAAAGCTGCCCGGAAGAAAGTCAAAGGTCTCAGAAATTAATCTTCTCTCCTCAGTGTCTCTGATTTTACTTGGTGTGCAGAGGAATTGGATCTGGCAATGATGGCAGATCATGGCAGTGAATAACTTTAGTAAAGGTAATTCCCAAGAAGTTTTGAAATCAAATTATTGTGATCTGTGGATAAACACGAGACCAGGGAAATACATTGCTTACAATTATCCTCAGAGAGATACTGGGAAATACAGATTTGAGTAATCTACAAAGTGACAGAAATCAGATAAAGAGAAGATCACTTCTAAATGTTTTAGTGCTTGGCTATTTGTTAAACTCAAAAATCACTTCCTGGTAGTTGTAAGTGAGCAGAGGAACAGAAACAGAAAGACAACAACAAAAAGAAAAAAAAAGGTTGTTTCCTACGAAAGGCAGTGGTCCTTGAGCAGTCTGTTTTAAATGCAATAGCTCATCTATAAAATACTGAAAACAGCAGCAAAACAGAACACTTTATTAGATTTGCTTTTGGGAGGAAAAAGTTTGAAAGAGAATTCAAAGAAGTTCAGCAACTTCTTCAGCATCTGGGCGATGCTCTTTCTTAGTGATACAGTTTAGTTTTAGGCAGTCCTGCGAGGAGCAGGGAGTTGGACTTGACAATCCGTGTCAGTCCCTTCCCACTTGAGATATTCTGTGGTTCTATGAATATTAGATGGGAAAGTCTGTATATGTAATGTGGCTTCAGAAGGCCCCAGCTCACCCGCGGCAGTGAGGTCAGGGGAGTTTCTCATCTGGTAGACGTGTTGTAGCCTGGCTGAACAATGCACAGACCAGCATCAGCTGCTTTTTTTGCTTAGGCTTCCTTTTCCTACACTTTAAAAAATAGTAACAAAATTATTTTTGCCATCCTGCCCGGAGCTGGAGAAGCGTTTGGGCATTTCCCAGGCTATTTGTGCAGCAGGTTGATGACAAGCCCATATGCAAGAGGCTCGTCGTGGTCTAAGCTCAGAGCTCCCACGCTGCAGCCAGGCAGGGGAGGGGTGATGGCAGGAGCGAGGGGCTGCCTCGCCCACCGGAGACAGGCGATGTATGCTGCCGGGGCTCTGCTTTTCATATTTATCTTCAGAGCATGGGGTGGCCTCCCCTGAAGAATGAGGCGGCATCCCTAACGCTGTTTACCACCGACTGCTTCCTCACTCTCCAAAACATACGCAGTAGCTTGCTTCGCTCTGGTCAGGGGCTGAACACCCGTCTTCCTCCTGTCCAACCCTCGCAGTGTTTTCCGTAACGGAACAGTTGGAGGGATGCCCTTGCGTTCGAGTGAGAAATGACACGGGTCAGGGTAGTCCCCTGGTTCCTTGTGGAGCTTACGCCCAGCGCCCGTGGCAGTGGCATTCTTCCTCTGCTGACAGCCTTGTTACACGTTCCTGTGAACCAAGGGGGCATTTACGGCCACATTAAAGCGTGATGTGCTTGAAACGGCCTATATTGCTGAGAGGATGGTACAGTAACCCACTTGTCACTTCAGCAGCAGCCCCTTCCAGTCCCCCCAGCTGCAGTATTAACTGGCTCAAGGAGTCTCCCCCCAGTGCTCAATGCTGGATGAAATTCGTGACAGTGATGCTGGTGGGCTGGAGATGCCGGTGGCCCACTGGGGCTAAAGAACGGGAAGAAGAGGGGGGAGCGGAGACGCGGTAACAACCTGTAAATATGCACAAGGGCTGCTGACAAGAAGGGATTCATGTGTTTTTCATGCTCCTGGTGGATAGAACCTGAAGCAGCAGTCCTAAATTGTAGCAAGAAAAATCTAGTTTAGGCCTCAAAAGAGTTTTCTAAGGGTGAGAAAGGGGCACAGAAGGGCTGGGGTCTGCTCCAGCACGGGAACGGGCGAGGGCGCGACCCAGGCACGGCTCCCTGCCACGAGGCCGGCGCAGCACGGCCCGTACCAGCCTAGGGCCTATAACCAAACTGGAAAAACCTCACATGTCAGCAAAGGGGGCTTATTTTTCACATTTTGTCACTAAAGGGAGAGTTAATAGAAAGGCCATGGTGAAAGAAGAGAGAAGTGTTTGAGACATAACTTTTTACAACTATTGCAACTTCAGCTTGGAAGTGCTTTGGGGGAAAAAAAAAAAGGCACCTGAGACAGTTAATCAGTCTCACTCCCGCTGCACACATTAGCCCTCAAATGCCACAAAGTATACTTTAGGTAGCCAAAAAGCCAGTTTAGCACTGGAATAAAAGGTTTGAGACCCATCATCTTCATTTTTAAGCCTGAAAAATGGGTCTAAACAATCACAAAGGGATCCCTTTCGTTAATACCTAAATTATAGACTTTTCTTCCTGAGGACTTTCTTAACCACTTGTCTTCATGCCGAGGTTGTCTTGTGAGACAAGATCAGGTGATGACCAAACTATTTGGCAGAATAGGTGATGTAACTCTCCCTTGTAGCACAGTAGCCATCCATAGGGATACATTTAATTTGGTATGACACACGTGAACAGAACAATATCCAGTACCACACGTTACATAGAAGCCCCTACATACAGATGTGTTTGTAGCCATGTATATTTGAGCCTGCTGAAGTTGCCTGTAGATGATAGCACTGACCAGATTCTCGGTGGAATTACATGCCTCAGCATATTCCTAATAAATACATTCCTCCCTGCTTCCGTGTGCTGTCTAAGCTCAGAGTCCCAGGGAAGGAGGTTTGCGGCTATCTTTGCCAGCGTCTGCCTCTCAGGTCAAAGTGCTCATTTCACAGCGTGCGGAGGGGCTGGAGCGAGAAGAGGGCATCTCCTCTGCCATCTTTGGGCATCTGGTCCTATGTGAGGAAGCAAGCGTGAACACAAGCGGATTTTTTCTTTTGCGGTACTAACCCACCTGATTCACTCCTTCACAGCAGTGCAGCAATCAGGAACCCCACCTGAGCAGCTCTTATTTCTTCCCAAGCAGAGCTGTCAAAATATCCGGCCAAACAAATGACCTGGCTAGGTGATCATTCTGCTGAGTTTTCTCATAACAACATAGACTAATAGTCTGTCCCTTGGGTTAATCCTCATCTGCTGCATTAGTCATTTGTTTCCAACAGCGGTGCATAGCATATATTTCAGAAACGTATCAAATAAACCCCCTATGCACCTAATTGTGCGATACCGTACTACGAAGGGAAACGAGCTTGAGTCCAGCTAGCGATCAGCTTACAGTCCGTAGCATGAGGATTGATTGTTCCTACGTCTTTTATTCTAGCTAGCACAATCATAGATGCTATTTTTATTCTGCTATGCAGCTCGTCTGAAGCTTTGAGAAATCCCCCTTTTTGGAAACGGTGGCTGCCAAGCAGTAGTCCCTCTGTCCCTGGATAGAGGGATTAAACCCTGATGCCTACCCCAGTCAGGTTCTCATGTGATTTTGCTGCCAACACCCGTGCCTGGGAGGAGTGATGCAGTACGTGCGAGAGGTGGATGGTGGAACAGATTCCACCACCCCTCAGAGCACAAGTCAGTCCTCTGCTGAACAGAGTCCCCAAGGCAAACACATCAAAGAAAAATCCTGAAATAAAACAACCTTTTGCTTCTGTTCCCGTAATGTGAAGTACCCAATCTCTGATCTGATTTTTGCTAAATTCCATTGATTTCTACATGCAGCGCATCAAGCCCGTTTCAACTCCATTAAGAGAAAGCAAAGGCATAGGACTCAAATGGATAGCAGCTTCAGTGTAATAAAAATCACTGCAGGAAAACACACGTGATACATAAGTTCAACCTTCCCAGGAGCCCTTTTTCAGTCTCTGGGGATGGCGAGCATTGCCTTGAGACACCTGGCTCCCCGGGGAGGCCTCTCCCAGCTCTCCGGCGGGAGGTGACCCATGGCGAACCTGGTCGGCCGGTCAGACAAGCACTGCTGAGTACCCAGAGGACATAAACACCCTAAACTGCAACAGGAGACAGGCAAGGAGAGTGAAAAAGGCAAACAGCCGAGTGGTTAAATAAGGGGACACGCTTCGGGAAACTACAAAGAGATCATCTAAATGTCTTTGGGCTGAAGGCATCGCCATGCTTAATAAGCCGCAGAGGTTATAAGAGGTTATAAACCCTGAGAGGTTATAGATACTGACAGGAGCCGGTGTGGGAACGAGCTATGGAGGAGCAACCAGCTGGACTTGGCCATGGCCATGGCCTGGAGACCGGGCAGAGCAGCTGAGGCTTCACAGATGTTCCTGTCACCCCAGGGACTGTCCTGCAGGTCAGCACAGCCCTCTGCCAGCTGGGGAGGGGGGCTGCTTCACAGCTTGCAAGAAGGTGAGTGCCAAAAATCATCGCTGGGTGGGGAGATGGGTGGAGCAGCATTCCTCCATCCCCAGCCTGCCCCAGCAGGCATCAACACCTTCTGCTGGTGTGAGTGAAGAGAGTCCCTGTAATGCTGCTGGTGAGTTCTGGAGCTGCTCTGCCATCGATACTGTTTATATGTCTGAGTCACTGTTTATATTGCCTTTTTCACTCTCTCTTCAAACTTGCCAGACTTCAGGTTTCTTGGTGGTCCCACCAGGAAATTATGGCTGAAGAATCATCTTCACCTTGCCGGGTGCTAGATGAACCCAGTGGCAGTTTGAGCAGCTCTCAGAGAAGGACGTGATTGCACAAAGATGATTAATTGGCAAGTTAAGCAATAAAATATGAATTTCCTTTCCATTACGCTTCAATCGATTTGTTTTCCAGTTTCTTATACAATATTCTTATTTCTATACAAAGATGGAGTTATTGATACCAAAGTTTCACACTTTGGTTATTTAGGAAGGAAAAACAAATGAGAGACCACTGCCGTTCAGTTGCATGGTCAACTGAAAGCAGAAGCATGGAGGGGACAGACAAACACCTCCTGCCAGGACTGCTGGGACAGCTAAACCCATTCACTAAAATCCTAAATTTATTCTGATTGTGTTGGATACAGAAGTCAGACACACCTTTTTTCTTTAAAAACAGAAAAACTAATGCACAGCCCAGAGTAAAGCTCTGCAGGGTTTTCAGATAGGAAGATCAATTCAGGTAGCTAGGAAAAGAAACAGAAAGGTGTTCAAACCAAGCGGAATATAAAAAATGGCATATTTTGTACGTGCATGCTAGAGACTAAGTTGCTGGAAACACTTTCTTTTGGAATTGAAGAATAAAGAGCAGAGTCATTTGAGGCAGGAATTGCTTTTTAACTAGTCAGACGGAACACATCTCTGGTCTGATTTTAACCCTCTCAGGTAGCCATTCCCAGCTCCACCCCACAGTAGCAAAAGGTGTAAAAAACCCTAGAACAAAGAAATCTACCCCTGACCACCCTTTGTCCCAGAGCACTCTTGCACAGCTCACTTTGATCTGGGCCTTCCTTTAAAAGGCTCCAAAGAAATTTCCATGCTAAACCTGGGACTGAGCAGTCTGTAGATGCATCAGCCCAGACAGGTCAGGGCAGGATGGGTGACACCCGCAAGAGGGATCCTCAACACGCACCTGGAATTTGCGCGGTACAGTCAGGGCAGCGACGCTGCCCTCGGGCACCGCATGTCAGCTTGCGACATGTAGAAGCACAGTAGCTGCTTTGGGCAAAGCATTATCCGAAGGGAAGGGAGCTCCTCCCTGATGTTAGGTAAGGGCTACGCGGGAGGAGCTCCCTCCCAGCCACATGTGGTCACCTCCCTGTAAGTACAAGCATCACTGAGGCAAGTGTGTTGACCCGGTGCTGGTCCACGTGCTCAAGAAGGGCCCTCAGGGCTTTCCATGGGAGATGCTCCTGGTAGGCATTGCTGACCACAAGCAGAGCGAGCCAAATGTCCTTGTTCCCTCCTGTCTTTCAGAGCCTACAGATGGTCTGGAAGGAATCTGTGGATCTCAGAGGAGACAGGTTGCAGAAAGGTAGCCTTCTCAGAATCAGATTTGCACCTTAGTCCTCCAAAATACCGAGGCTCATGCGTAGCGTTGAGGGTTTGAAGAGAAGATGTTGGATTGCAGCTGGTATACCCCAGAAGAGAATCAGTAGGGGTGGTGTTTTACTTTTAACTTTTCAAAAGATGGATGCTTTCCTTATTTACATCTTCAGCCATCACTGAAAGCCTGGAGATCTAGTCCTCTGCATCACCATGTGTCTCATGCATTTCGGGTACCTCAGGTCGCTAGGAAGAAATTTTGAGCATTCCAGGTTCTCAGTGAAGTCTGGTCAATGAATTCACTCACAATAACTTGCTTAGAAATTAACTGTTTCATGAATTTCAGCAAAATATGTATGTGAAAGGCTCAAAACATCACTAGTCAAAAAACTGTGGACTCCAAAACAACAAACAACAGATGGTGCCATCTCACATCTACCTACTACTCTAAAGATACTTGATGGATAGTCAGATGAACATCCTTGTAAAAAGGCTAACAGTAGGGTTTATAGTATGAAGATTCACATTTTTTTGGTGCCCACTAGTAGCTAGTTTATCCATAAAAGGTGAAGAGCAGTAATCCAGTCTGCACACTCCATAGCACTAGCAGGGCAGGCAGAAGATACCACAGTCCAGCAAAACAGCCTGTCACATACTCAGCAACTTGTTTGTTTACTCTCAAAACCAAGTTGCATTTCACCCTGGAGGGATAAAAAATGGTCCTCTTCTCACTGCTGTAGACCACTCAGCATTTTAACACTGTGGTTTGCATGGAAGTTGGAATAAGAGGAGTCTTCGTATCAGTTCTTACAATCCTAAACCAAAATTTGTTATTGCTTAATCTCCAGTTTAGAAAAGATCAGTTTTCCAGAAAAGATGCAGGAGCAACACTGCATTAGCTGGTAAGACATCAGGCAGCAGAATGGCCCCACAGTTTATCGGGTAGTCGCAAGGCCCTTCCTGAAAGCTGCTTTATTCAAACTCAGTGGCAAACCTTAGAAATAACAGGAATAAGAACAGCTCTGAAGTGTGGGTAACATTGAGAACAGCAAAAAACGTGGTCAGCTTTGCAGCGGGCTGGAAAGTCATTCATCACATTGTCTCTTGAAGAAAGTCTTCAAAACTGCCCACAGGACACCATTGTCTGTCTTGGAGCTTCTGTTTCCAGCATGCATGGTGACTGCCGGTCCTCAAAGGATGGTCGTGTCATTCACCAGGCAAGGAGGAGGCTTCTGGATGCAGACGTGATGCCCCACAGCAATGTTCTGGGTGCAAAGTGGGAATGTTCGAAAGGTGCCGTGCCCACCCACCACACTACTGTTGTACACAACACGCACCGAATCAGTTGGTGAAGAGACAGTCATGTTTCATGCCAAGGACAGACTTTTCCTGAGGCACCTAATTATCATCAGCCCACACGCTATTTTCACAAATTGCTTAGAAGGGCTTATTGCAAAGGCAGTGTTATGAGACAGTTGGTTACACTGAACTCAGGTTATTTAAAATACATGAGGGGAGGGAGGGCGAGTCGTGGGCACTTCGGTCTCTGCAGAAGGTAGAAAATCATTACTACCTCTACTTTCTATACATTATTCCTAGGTACAAATACATGTTTTTAGCTTGTTAATTAGGTATTTTACCTCCCATGTTAACACGGTTATGTCAAAGCTCATTGCAGGTTTAAAACTTCACTTTATCAGCCAAGCAATTTAATTTTTATGAGCTTTATCCTCTTTGTAGTAACT
This sequence comes from Phaethon lepturus, assembly GCF_000687285.1. NCBI lineage: Eukaryota > Metazoa > Chordata > Aves > Phaethontiformes > Phaethontidae > Phaethon > Phaethon lepturus. The sequence continues at coordinate 905 of NW_010550735.1, read as the reverse complement.
TTAATACACTTTCGTTACCTAATTATTTCTCTTCCCAGATTATTGCTCTTAAATAACGTCATCATTATTCTGGATACAGTGGTGGAGACAGCATACCAGATCGCATACGTATCTCCAAAACCATTTTGGGAATCAAACGTGGAAATATCAGGGTCAAGTTACAAAAAAATGTACCAAGAACTAATTATTCCATCTGGAAACCTTCAGATTTAATTTCTCCAACATTAAATCCCCCGGTATCGTTCTTCAGTCACTCAGCTGTGATGGGTTCTGCGCCGCGCTCAGAAGAGCATCTCGCGGCACTTTCAGGACAGAGCTCTCCTGGTCTCTCCTTACTGCAGCTACTTTTGCTTGCCGCCTAGTTACCCATTTCAGGGATGATTTTACTTCGCAGCTGGCTGTTAGCTTCGGCCATTGATTCCACCCCCCGTCCCTTCTCCTGCCCTTTGGGATGGTGACCGGCAAGCCTACGAGCAGGGCTGGATGGTGCAACTCGCCTCCCTGCGCGCCGTGAGCCTGCCCTGCCCCTGCGGCCGAGGGCGGGATAGAAGACGTCTGGTTTTCCTACGTACTAAAGCGCTCGGCCATTCACTTCGAAATTAGGTAGAAGACAAAACTGTTCGAAAACCAGGCGCTCACATTAAAGCCCCTGCCTCCGAGCTGGGCGCGCGCTGCCCTGCACGGGAGGCACCCGAGCCCGAGAGGAGAAGCGGGTCTGGGGTCTGCCAGAGACCTCGGGTGCCTGGAAGCCCTCCGGCCAGCAGCAGAACCCCGCCCGAGCCTCTCCAGTGAGTGCTAAGCTCCCCACTGTAACAGCAGATGCCAGGCGTAGCCCTCAGCCCTGTTTCGGGGCAGGACTCGCCCTTCTGCCGTGGTTAGCTGTTGGGATCACCCTGCATGGCTCG
>NW_010550734.1:1616-10871 GCF_000687285.1 Phaethon lepturus | reverse complement strand
TAAAATTAATACATATCTATATAATATATAATTACAAATTTGAGTTTCGTTAGGGGTCAATGGGTACTCTACTTTAAATTGTTCTACTGTTGGCATCTATCAAGGTAAAGCTCCCTTAAATTAATCCTAAGTTTAGGTATCTACAAGCAGTTAATATACCTGAATCACTAAATGGGTAGCAATGTGGCATCCTTAATTTAAAACCTGGGCTCCATCATGTCCCTTTGAGTGTTGCCTGCTCTATTTAAAAGGGAGCATTAGATCCTTTTTCCTCCATTATAGCCTCAGGTTGGGATTGTTTCTAATCTTAAATGAATTACATAGGAAGATAGGGTTTTGGTCTGGCTGTATTGGAATAATAGTGCACCTGGCTGTAGAGCAGGCACACACAAATACCAGGCAGTGAGTCAGAGTGCTGATAGTGAGGTAAAATGTTTTACACAGGGAAGGTTTTGAGATGATCAGTTCGTGATTCTACAATACTACCCTTGTGCCTTCTGTAAAGATATGTGGCTTCTGTTGGAGAGGGAAGAGAGTATTTGCTAAGGAGGCAGAGGAGGAATGTGAGGGCTCCGTGAACAGCTGAAGTTCTGATCTAAGCAGCTTTTACAGAGAACAACTCAACTAGAAGAGTATCTTTAGGCATCTAAAGGAATTAGTGATGGCTAAAACAATTCCTTGATATTAAGTCATATGGAATGTGCTGGTCCATGGGTTCTGTGGGTCAGTTTATACCAGTGAGGAAGACAAGCACAGGTGCATGCTTGTTTTGCATAGATGTGTATGCCGGTTCTTTTTTCTAGCAGCACCTGTGTCATTGCCCAAAGCTCTTGGGAACTACTGATGAGTAGGTAGGAGCTTGCTTTTGCAGTTTTTTCCTCCACAAATCCAGATATGGTTTGGAATAACTGTTCCGCCTCTCTTCCCTTGTGACATTGCACAGGGAGTTTTTTCACTGCTCTTATACAAGCATCCTGAATGAGTCACTGGGGAAGCGTGCCATTTTTTATCTGTATATGGATCCCTTATATGACACAGTTGTGGTATCTGATGAGGATACAGCCTAGATACCCATTAACAGACTGGGTATCACTTAGATATGATGGTGTTACACTCCACCGGGTATTTTCTCACACCTTTCTCAGCTGAATGTCCCGCAGATCGGTTTTGGGTGCAGAAGCTCACTGTGCTTTCTTCAGACAGATCTCACCACATACACGCAAGCCTTGTGTTTCTAGACTAGAGTACTGCAGTGTGCCTGCAGGGGTTTGTGCTTGGAGATTATTCAGAAGCTAATGCAGAACTAGCCTGTTACTTAGCAGAAGCATCACAGTTTCCAGGTTCCTGTTTGTGTTCTTTAAGACTTGATAAGGTACAGGTTTCTCACTAATTAAGATCACTCTTTTTGAACTGTGTTGTGTCACTCATTCAGCTCAGTAAGGACGTGCACTGTGCGCATGTCGCACTCTTATCGCGTGCACATGTGTGGTTTTTACGCTATTTTCTGGTTTACCAAGGACAGGTATAATTTAGATCACATCTTAACTGGTCTTAGGTGTTTTTTAAATGTGTGGCCCGATTCTAATTGGCTACTTCAGATTAAGTAATTTAAACTGAAAAGGTGGAAAGATTGATTTCAGTTCTCTAGGATTCTGTTGCTGTTTGTAGTTTCACAATGGATTTTTTCCTCACTGGTTGGTATAATCCTTTAAAGTTAATTTGCGGCTAAATACACACCCTTTCTGTGTAATTTGGTGTTTATTCTTGTCAGCCAGAAGAAATCTTTAGCTTTATACAACTGTCTTTCATTTCATCCTGTATTTGAAGGATGATATTGCTATATATGCCTTGCCTTCATCTTGAATGGCTGAAATGTTGATAAAATAATATTTCAATTTCAAATAAATACATTAAATGTGAAACATAATAAAATTCAGTAGTTTTGGCATTTTCTTTTAAGTCATTGTGGGCTAGATATTTAGGAAAAAAATGCTTTCAGAAATTTCACAGACGTGGAAACTAAGGGTACCTAACTAATTTTGGAATCCTTTAGGTTTCAACTACACAGACTCTAAATGAATCTTACAGACAATACACTTTTTTCCTAATGTCTATAGTTGTGTCCTATCTCCAGACACTGAAAAACTTGGCCTAATTTTTCCAAGCTTTTAAAATAAATTGATCTCTTCCTTTCCAGTTTCAAAGTTCTTTAGAAACTAAAAAAGGAAAATAAACTCTCCTACCTTTTCAGTTTTTAATCAGTTTTTCAATTCTGAATAGAGTAATAAAGTTTAAGACATTGGTCTCTCTGAAGATAGTGCATAGCACAGAAGTTATTAAGGCAAAAGCTTTTATACTCAATTCAATATATTTTATGGAAAATTAGACTCAGTATGGCACTGCAGTTTCAAACTGTGAACTGGAAGTAAGATATTTCCTCTCCCAGTGTCTATACAATTCAAAAAGCAATGTCGGTTTGTTTAAGGACTCATTGACTCAAAGTAAAGTTTGTGATTGCCTAAAATAAGCATAGGCTTTAATACAGGTTGTTTTAATTTTATACTTAATATAAGCTCTTTCAGAAAGAAAACTGTGTGTAGCAAACCAAATGCTTTTATACTGTAATATTTAAATAACACAGCACTTCTGGTCAATAGAGGAGACTTGGCTGCCTTTTGCAAGTGAAGAAACAATAAAATTTGCCCAGGCCTTTTGACCTTGTTTCTTTTGCCTGTGACAGGTGTTGGATTTGTGTAGGTGTGGTGGATTATTTTTTTTATGGCACTGACTGAAGAAAAAGTTCGTGGGGGAGATAACAGTAAGGTCTCTTTCCTCTGTCTTTTTAGATCTGAAAATATAGTAGTCTAAACAGCACAGTGTGGGTGTGGTGAGCTTGAGGACCAAACTAACCCTTGAAGTGGGTTGTTAAATATCTATATTAACTGCTTCATAATTTTGCAAAATGTGTTCCTTCCCAAAACAAAGGAGCAGTTAAGACTGAATGACTTGAGAGTTGTCTTCCTGCCACATGACAGCATTCTGTTAGAGAAAAAGGGTGTGACGCTGAGGAGAATTGCAGGTATATTGAACCCTTTCTTTGAGTCTTGAAGACTTCCTGGAGCCTGGCTTGTGATGGCACTTTTTGGCTTCTCGTTGGTTGGGAAGTATGGTAGGACTGTAGTAGCTTCTTCCCACTCAGTTTTATCCACTAGACATGGATTTCTAGATTTGATATGTACAATGAGGAATTCAGATGCTTTATTGAATGCAAATTCTTACAGTTTGATAGAGGAAGATCTTGATCCACAGGTAGATGCCAAAGATGAGACTTCTGAGCTGCTTTACACAGTTCTTTGGCCTGAAGCTGAGTGACTGAGGGATTGGTTTAGGCTAATAGTATCTTTCCTTACATTTTACATCTCGTCTAAATCAGGAATGACTGAGAGACTGAACATCCTATGCTGCGTGCTGTTTGATTCAAAGTGTAGGTTTTGGTCCAGTTGAAACGAAAGCAGTTTGTACAAGATTAGCAACAAAGCCATGGATTAACGGGTCTTACTGCATGTCCTTCTCAAGAGTGCATTGTAGTGACACATGTTGATGGCCAGTATTGGAGAGGAGCTTAAGCCAATGGTACCTGTGTTGCACCAGCGTTTTGCAGATAAGAATTTGCAGGCCTGCAAATGATCTAGCATATGTCATGTTCTGTAGTTGTGGAGAGAAAGTGTTTATATAGACAATGGGCAAAGTGTTTGTAATGTGTGATGTCTGGATATGGGGAGAAGTGAAAACTGTAGGTATGTGTTCTTCAATTATTCCATTTTACATGTATTTTAATGTCTGCAATGGACTATTTTTGCTGTCTTATAGGAGGAAGAAGAGCAAGAGGAAGAAGATGATGATGAAGATGATGATGATACAGATGACCTTGATGAACTAGATACGGACCAGCTGCTGGAGGCTGAGCTGGAGGAGGATGAGAACAATGAGAATGCTGGTGAGGATGGGGAAAATGACTTTTCTCCCTCCGATGATGAGGAGCTTGCCAACCTCCTGGAAGAGGGAGATGAGGGTGAAGATGAAGATTCTGATGCTGATGAGGAAGTCGAGCTGATTCTTGGAGATAGTAAGTGTGTGCCCAGCTTGGTAACACAGGTGACCTTGTCCTCTGTTTAATGTCCTGACAAATATGCAACATCTAATGATGAAATGACTTAGCTGACTTTCTCCCTCGCTGGTATGAAAGGCACAAATCATCATCTTGTTCACCTGTGGCCTCTCAAAGTAATCTGTGGGTAAAAACAGCTCTTATCCGAGAGAACAACTGTGAGTTCTGGAAAGGAAGGTATCTCCTTTCTTCAAATGTTGCCAGGTGTGTGTGTGAGAACTGCCTGTGAAAAGCAGGCCAAGAAACTCTGTGTGAAGAAGCCTTGACTGATTGCTTTCCTGTCCTGCCCTTCAAGGGGGCACTGGTTGAACTGTTACCTCACCTGTCTTCTCTGCCTTATTTGTACCTGTAAGGACAGGGTAGCATTTTTGCTCCTTGGTGCTATTTTTTTCTCTTTTGTAATTGCTTAAAGTGCAAAACAAACATGGCATTTCTGACTTTACTTCCTTTTTTAGACTGTTTTGAAGCTAATGTAATTTTTGGGATAAAATTTGAATTGTTCTCCCAGCATTCCACAGATACAGCGACTTGAAAAGTTAACAAAATGTGTGTGTGTGTGTGTGTGTGTGTGTATAAGAAAGAAAGGTCTGAACTTTTTATGTAGCAATTTACTTTGGAAAAAGGCTTCACAAGAAAGAGAAGGTAAGATAGCATAGGCTTGGGATTTGCAACACCAGATTCTGTTCCCTTTTTTTGCAGCATAATTTTTGCGTATGCATGGCCAGTCCAAGCTGGATAATGGGGATAATGTAGTTACCTTAAGTTAAAAGGTTGGTAAGGATAAGTAATTACAGTGCGCAAGGTGTTTGAAGTCCTGCAGTGATAGGAGATTAATGTGAGAGCTGAGGTGGGAATCTATCTTCTCCGCCAGTGCGCTGGAGGATTAAGCATGCCAGGCCTCTCTTTTGGCACTAACATGGCTGGCAGACTCATTCAGGTCCCTCTTTTCTGTTAGAACACAGCTTCAGTCATTTTTAAGGATGTGGCCACATCGGGTAGCCAGAGTTATTTTGTGGGGTCAGTCTGCTGTTCTCTTGAAGGTAGTAGGTACACAATGCGGGGACATTTGGTATACAATTGCAAGGACAATATAGGACCCTTAGATAGCTCAAATTCAGTGATGGCATATTGCAGTTCAACGCTTTGGCATTGCAGATAACTTCTGCCTGTCCCAGTAGCTGGCAGGATCCTCTTGACACAACCCCACTTCTGTTTCCTTGGGGGGTGCAGGGCTAGAAGCTATTAAGAGGGCACCCAGTGTGCTGTAACTTGAGTTGTCTAAGGGGCAGAATGGAGGGGAAGTTCAGGCCATTTCAATAACTATTATTATTCAAGTGTGTTATTTCAAGTGTGCTCTGCAGAGCACTGCATATTCTGAAACGGCCACATCTGTACACCATTTATGCATAGAACCGTTTGATCAGAACTTTGATCTGGTATCGCTGTGGAGCTGCAGCCAGCCCATCCTGTGGCTGCTAGGTTGCTTGGCAGCATCTTTAGGAACTTAAAGCAGGGAGTGCAGCTCTGCCAGGCTGATGTATGTGTGGTCCTTGGACAGGATTTGATGAGTGGGGTTCTGTGCTGCCTTCTTTGACTTCAACTTCATCTGGCTTGCCTTTGTTTCTCACTCAGCAAGAACAATTAAAATCTCTCTCTCCTTTTCCTATGCTGTGTTCCAGAATTAAAAGTTGTAAGGGTACTGACGCTGTTGCAAAGTACAGATCTGAGGCATGGTGATGTATTTAAGAGCCCTTCCTACTGCAGACCCTTGCTGTATTTTGGATGAACCTCCATAACATACAGTGGGTGTGCTTCAAAACAAAATAATTCAAAAATTAACAAACAAAATTAAACAGGGGAGAGTGAGTGGCTTTAGTTCCTTGTGCTCCAGAATAGCTTTTGTTTCCTTTTCAGGAGTAATCCATGGAGAACAAGTGTAAATTTGTCTTCCTCCTCCTTTGTCACCACCTTGGGGAGGGTAGATCTGTTTGTCTTGTCCAAAACAGTTTCTGCGTTGTGCAGGTCTTTCAAGAGCTTGTTCCTGGGTGAGTGGGTTGTCCTTTTTGAAATGCATGTGTGACATAGGATGGAAGAAATATATGGGATTCTCAACCAGCAGCATGTCTGACTCTTGTTTCCCCTCTTCTTCTGTAATTGAAAATGGCAACTTCCAGGCAGGTTTATAAGCTTCTGCCAAGCAGTTAACTGCAATCAGGTTTACTTACAGATGTGGAGCTGAAAATAGGAAGGTTGTGTGGTGGACTGGAGAATAAAGAGTTAGGAGATCCCTTTTCAAAGCTTTCTCCTGGTGTTTAAAAAAGAAAAAGCAACAACTTTTTCAGCTTCTCTTCTTCTCTAGAGTTTCTGGATTGTTATCTCGCTTGTGCTTCTTTTACTGTGTAAGGGTAGCTGCTGCAGCACTGGCTGGTGTTTTGTAGCTCCCCTTACATGGCTGTAGCTGTTCTGGGAGAACTGAAGACTCCTCAGCTTAGGCTCAGTACGATGGATAGTGAGACCGGAGCATCCCTCACTGATGACAGTGGAAGGGCAGCTGGCTGATCTTCAGGGAGGAGGGTTGGGGGAAAGGGTTTGTGCCCTCTGCTGCTTGCCTGTGATTTTTTTTTTCCCCTAAGGAAAGCACCTGAGAAGGGATGAACCTTCCAGAAGGCCTTGCTTACCTTGACAGGCATTTTAGAGATCCAGTATAACTGACATGGCTAAGAGGAAGTCTTGGTGTCTTTTTTTTTTTTTTAATATTTTTAACACCTAGTTAACTGCAGCATCCAATGAATTCACATAAGAAAAAGAACCAACGTCACCTCTAAGGTAAGGCAGGAGACCTCTTGCTGCCAGAGCTGCTACCACTTCCCTCTTGCACAACTGAGGGAGGAAAGATCTTAAAACACAAGATAAAAAGCAAGTGTGTGTGTGAGAGAGACTGCTTCTGGCAAATCCTTTCATGTCTTTATTCTGTACCACAATGAAGAAAACCAGGAAAAACACAATTTTCAGGTCACCTTTAATGAGTGGCATATAGTTAAATTCATTACAGAAACTTTGGGATGCTAGAGGAAGGTTCTGGCTGTGAATGTGTGGATTGCTTCTCCTGCTGTGCTGTGCGGAGGCTAATAAGAGCCTAGTACTGAGAAAGTGGGTCTTAAGTTAGACTGCGTAATGAATTAGCCCCATGCACATTATACAGAGGCCATATTTCACCACATCAGGTTGGTGGAACTGTCAAGCTTGCTTTCGCATAACAGCTGTGAGGAATGACTGCCAGATCTGTCCAGCCCCCAGCATGAAGAGCTGTTGCATTTAGATGCGCGGAGTAAGTTGCGCAGGCAGCTCCCAGGCAGGTAACTTACTGCTGGTGTCCTTCTCCTCATCTTGTCATGGGGAAAAAAAACCTGCCAGTTAATAGAAACTGCGCTTGCTAAGGCTGCTGTCCTCTTGACCTTCTGTTGTAACCAGGGAAAGAAAGCTCTGGTGCCGATTTGCTAACTGCTTTTGATTGATTTGAACTGCACTAATGGTGCTAGCTGCCTCCGTCATTGCTGGGGAGCTGTGGGTCTCAAGCAGGTGGTGGCCATCTCTTGTATAGTTACAAGCATTGCCTTGCTTAGCAGCCCTGACAGCTGTGTTCTTCCACAAACCAAACATAACCTACATGTCTCCTTTTCAGCCGACAGCTCAGATAACTCTGACTTGGAGGACGACATAATCCTGTCTCTGAATGAGTGAGCCCTGACTGCCAGGCGGGGTGTTGGCAGGAGGAGACGATCCCTTCCTAGCAGAAGACCGGAGACCAAATTGGAAACCGATTCTGAGCACCCCAACCCTTTTTCTCCTGGGAAAACCTGAGGAACTCCAGCCCATCCACTCTGTTGGTTTGAGTCAGTTTGAGGCTTGGGGCTAAGTCCGAGGCTCTACAATAAAGAGACCTGGGGTTAGGCCTCTTTTCTCTCTGCCTTTTTTTTTTATTTTTTATTTTAGGCTGAGATGACTCTCCTCTTCAAGGAAACTTCTGAAGATATTTCACAATATATTTTCTTTGTATAAAGTTCTTTCCTAAAGAACAGAAATAGTTTTATATAAAACAAAAAAAAAAAAAAAAGGCAGGGGTTCTAGTAAAGAGGGGATGAACTTTGTATTCCTGTAGTACCTTGTTACCAGGGGGTAGGTTCGGGGGAGAAAAATTGTTTAAAATTAAAAGAAGAGGCATTTTTATGCAACTACTAAATGAAATAAGAGGATCATGGTTTCTAAAATTGTTGAGGAGTGAGAATATTTTTATTTTAAATATGATTTTATTTTTAAAAAAAGCAACAGGTGTTAACACCTGCTCGTGCGCCAGTGTGTTTCAGATGCTTTTGTCCTCCAGGGAAGAGCCCCGGGGGTGTTTGGTAACTGAACGTACAGGCTGTTGAAAGCGGAGATTCTCGCTGTGATACCAGCTATAGTGGGAGGCTGAAATCCTGGCTTAGCCTAGTCAGAGCCTGGTATTCCTGAAGACATCAGGATCTGGGATAAAAGTTTGAGCCCTCTTTCTCCCTCTGCCCTTTGTGGTTCAAGTTTTTTAATCTTTTTTTTTTTTTTCCTCCCCTCTTGCCCTCTGTGTGGAAACTGCAAATTGAAGGCCTTTTTCTTTAATGTAAAGTGTATTTATTAAAAAATTAAATACAAGTCCTGTCTCTGTTTATGGCTGTGAATTGTAGCCATGCATTCCTCTGCCACCCATGCAAAAGCGGTGCTCTGTGCACCCGAGGAGCGCAGCCCCGTGCCCGAGAGCAGCTTGGTGTAGCTAGTGGCCCGGCTGCAATAAGGAAGGGCAAAGTAAACAAGGGGTGAGATTTCTGAGAGCGCAGGCTCCACCCGCTGCTCCAGTCCACGGGGTCTCCCAGAGCTGCATGAGGACATTTCACAGCGCCCATGGGTTCAAATCTGACCTCTTGGTTTGCCCCGATAGCCTTGAATTCTCAGTGGGGTTGTGGGCAGCGTGGCAACACGTCCTCACTGTGCCGTGTGGGAGCTGGAAGGTGCTGCTAATGCCAGGCTGTGATTTTGTTTAAAGATGCACCAGAACATCC
>NW_010550734.1:0-1587 GCF_000687285.1 Phaethon lepturus | reverse complement strand
TTCAGCTCCAGGAAGCGCGGTGAGCGGCAGGGAACTCTCACCGCCTTGCTGGTGTGTGTCAGAAGGCGGGAGCAGCACTCGGCCTCCTCATCCACGTGTGGTTTGGTGTTGCGTAGGCTGCCTTGTGGCTATACTGGCAGAAGGCAAATGAGGTGCTCCTGTTTGCACATGACAACAGGCCCTGCCCTTAGTAGGTAAAAAAAAAAACCAACCCAAAACAAACAAACCTGCAGCTGAGTGTTTGATTTCACTGTACAGCATGCAACTGCACGGCTTCGTTCTGTGAGTCAGAACTGGAAGGTAAGTGTGCTCATTGCTTGCTTGGACAAGGCCACTGAATGTGCTATTTATTGCCAGGTGTTCAGATAACATCCACTCAACTTTCTACCCTTTCTCTGTTTTGGCCACTTTCAGAATAGGGTTTGAGGCAGAACAGGGAGCTGGCGGCTTATCGCTCCTTGACACTACAGCAAGTTTTCCACCAAGAACTGTGCTCATTTCAACTAAGGCTCGAGGTTTCATTGCTTGAAGAGGAAGGATTTTCTTTTTAACCAAGAGAAGGGATAGCTTTTGTTCCCTCCAGCATCGCATCTACTTAATACACTTACCAAGGGCTGCCTGTTAATTATTAAAAAGAAAGGTTCTGCTGCAACTTATAATGGATAATTGTACCCTACAGAGTTGATAAAGATGAACGAGTTGCAATTACTACAGCATTTAAGACCAGCAATTGGAGCAGCATTCTGATTAAATGAGGGGATTGAAAATGTGACCTGCCATCCCACAGCTGTGGAAGCCAGCCTCTGCCTTATCAAAAAACATCTTATGCAACCTTACCTTAGAAAATGTGCTGCTCAGGAGGAGGAGAGTGGGGGGGGAAAAAAAAAAGCATGTGCTCAACTACTAATAACAGCGAGAGATACTGTGCCAGATGTCCATATCTTGTTCTGGCGTTACACCACAGCTTTAATCAGCTGCATCTGTTGCTGTTCTGGGCCCGACTATCTTGGAGAAATTTAACAACTAGTTTTGTGAGACAGAACCAAAACATCTAGGATGGAGTTCCTGTTTAAAAATCTGACTTGAAGCTGGGCCGCTGTAAGTATATGTGCCACCCCTCCCATGCCTATCCCACCCATACTGATTAGAGCCATCCGCCTGGTGCAGAGCTGCCGAAGTCCCGTACGCGACCCCGGGGGAGGCTGCCGGCGCCCTGCGCTACCGCCTTTCTTCTTGCGGGGCATCATTTAAGAGTGCTGGGGAATAGAGCGACTGTAAGGGGCTGGGTGCAGAATGGGGATTCGGAATCGAGGACTAGCAGGGGTTGGTTGTTTTTTGTCCGGCTGTGATTCTATAACTAGTTGGGATAGGGGGAAATCGCAGCGTTTGGAAAAATCGCCTCTCTCCCTCGCATCACGCTTGAATCTATTTAAAAGCATGGTGTTTGGAAAAAGTCCTATCATCTATCTGAATACAGGCAGCACGTTGGTGATGTGATGTCATACGCTCTTTCTCCTTACACAGACGTTAATAGACCTTGGCTTAGTGGGTGGAAGGGGCAATTAAATGTCCTGCCAGCCACCTTTC
>NW_010550733.1:3186-6133 GCF_000687285.1 Phaethon lepturus | reverse complement strand
GAGATGGCCCCGGCCAGCCCCAGCACGGCTGTTTTAAAATCCCGTCAAGTCCATCGGCTCTCTCATGCTGCAGCTCGGGAAACTGTTCTGGGCAGGTGCTGGGGGAAAAACGAGGAGGGCAGAGAAAAGCGGGCACACTGTTTTTCCTGGGCCATGTCCAAGACCCGCATGGGAGCCTGTTTCCATACAGAGCTGGCCAGAGGTGCCCGTGGGCTCACACCGCTGCCCAGCTGTTCACGGTAAATAGTTCTGTACCGGGTTTTTTAAAAGCATCACGTAAGTTGTAATAGAAATGTGAGCAAAGCTTAAAAAAAGCTGTGTGTTTGCACAAATGCTCAGAAGTGCTTAAAATCTGTGTGTCATGCAAAGACGTACCGGCGTTTGCAGCTGAAGGAGATAGAAACGGCAAACCCACACTCGCACCTAAATGAGCCGGCCGGCGTGCAGCCTGTGCCCCGCAGCGGCAGCAAAAGCATTTCACCACCTCACGGAAGCGACGCAGAGTGTTACCCACGTCTCATGGCCATGGCCCAGAACTGAGATACTCCAGAAGACGGCAGGAACTGCAGGATTTGGTGGCTTAGAACAGCCGCCATGAGAAGACATGTCCCTTGAACGTCAGCCGGGCCAGCCACGTGTCCTCTCCTTTCCCAGCACACCTTGTCCCCCACCCAAATAACTCACAGGGACAGCAGTACTGACACAGCTTACAACTTGCAACAGAAAACACCGTTTCAACTAAGCAAAGCATTATCCGATTCTCATTACTTGCTTAAAAAATAAAAATGAAGAAAAAGAAAGCACATTTTTACAATAAAACAAGTAGAGAAATGGTAGTTTCCTAGGAAGGTGCACATTGCTTTCATTTACTGCTTGGTGTCTGCATAAAGATAGAGATAGTCAAGCTCCTTGTGGCATTTGTGACTGATGCAAAAAAAGGCTCTCAAACACAAATTTTTAATTCAGTTTTGTTGCTGCATTTGATCATTTGAGTTATTCAATCTGTCTATAAAAACTAACTAGAAATTGCAGCAGGCTCCAAGACTCACTGCCATACACATCCGCTCCCACCCCACCCAAGAGAACCCATGCCACCAGAGTCAGGAGCCACCTCTCCTGCGAGGACGGCCGACCCCAGCAGCCCCCGGCGCTCCCCCGGCACACGGACCCAACCGGTCAGGGTTTCCCCAGGAGGCACACCCGGAGCAGAAACCTTTGCAGGGTTTTGCCAGGCGAGGTCCAGCGCCGGGGCACGGCCGGAGTGACCGCAGCCGGTACGGGGCACTGCCACGCCAAAGCCTCTCGCCCAGCCGCGGGGCGAGCCGCAGCGCCTGTGCACGCCTCAAAGGCACCCGATCGGCCTCAGGCTATGAAAATAAACGACCGCCCCTCAGTTCTAGCAACAAATTGAGGTCATGTAAAGAGCTAATGAATTTGAAATTTCTGCCTGGAATTGTTCCAAAGGACATGGGAATTAAATGTCAGGTACGCCAGGCTGAGATTGCTTTTTTTACCCGACGTGTGGCTTGCAATTTTTTTTGCCCCCATCTTCTTTAGGAGCAATGGGTTTTATGATGCTTAGTGCAGCATCTGCTGATGTGTCCAGTGCTACAAAGGGTCATCTGCATATTGTGAATTAGATAACACACAGAAGCAGCGGGATCCAGGAGACAGTAATTAATTAGCAAACGATTTCCACTACATCCGTGTCGGCGCTACACAAAGTCAGTGCGCGGGGGGAGCCCAGCGCAGCACACCGGTAGCTATTCAGAGCCAGCTGCTAATAGGGTGCCTGGCTCAGACATAATCTGTCATCACTAAGGTCATGACAGAAGCTACCGACTGCCTCTGCCGCCCCTCCAGGCCTCAGCAGAAGCTGTGATTTTCAAGGTCTTTGCAAATGCAATTTTGTGGTGGGGGAAAAAAAAGTCTAGAATCTGATGCTATTCACCTGCTGGGGATGAAGGATGGGGAAATAGCTGGCACCAGTCACCAAAGGCATCCTGCAGCCATGCTGGAATGGGGGCATATAAATGAAGATGCTGTGATACATCGCATATGAGCTGCTAAAACTACTTAAGCAGAGAACAAGGAGCTTCAATTTCACAAAGGTCAATGGTTTGTAAACACGCCTGAGTGTTGTGCTGAACAAAGCACCTCAGGGAACAGAAACACTCAGATCACAGAACCTCACCCAGAGCTGTGCCTGGGGGCTCTGCTGGCTGCCCAGCCATCGCACCACGGGCCCGGGACCACGGGCCAGGACCACGGGTGTCCTGGCAGGGCGCACCGAGTGCCCCACCAGCCACGGAGCCCTCTCATGCCAGTGAGGAGCAACATCCCCCATTATGGGCAGCAAGGTAGCCCCTTCTGATGCCCAGTCTGCCAGACGTGCTGGTTTGGTTCTTCGGCGCTTGTAATACTTGCTGTAGGACTGAACAGGTTAATCACCTCGGGGAGGCACGCTACAGAGGAAATCCTGCCGGCCAGTCTTTGATAAGGGGCTTCAAACACTGCAACACATACAGCTGCAGCCCCTCTAGCCCCTGGAAATTTTAAACGCTGCAGGACATGGAATTGTGCTTGCTCCAGGCCCTGCTTTGGTGCGCCGGACGCACCGCAGCGGTGTCCAGGTGCGCTCCAGAGGTTACGTCCCCTGTAAATAACGAAGCACAGCCCAGCGCTGGAGGCAGGCTGGCTAATGAGGTGCTTCACGTAGCTGCTCTCATTTTCCTCCAGCCTTAAGCCGCAAACGATACGCATGCAAAGCAATGCATTCTGGGAGGCAATTTTTCTCCCCATAATGAGGTCTAAACTGGCAAGATTAAAGTGAACAATAACAATTATTTTAATTAAAGAGATTTCTAGAGAAAGCAGAACCGGTATCAGTAAGCCCTAGACTGTGCCACACGCCTGGCTGACATCTGGGAGCGAAGCTCCTGCTGTT
>NW_010550733.1:2897-3130 GCF_000687285.1 Phaethon lepturus | reverse complement strand
CAGCCCCTGCCCGAGAGCTCGCTGGGGTCCGCACCCCTTCCCCGGAGCGTGGAGAAAGGGGGGCAAGCGGCTGGGGCACCGCACAGGAACCCTGCATGGAAGCAACGTGCTGAGCCACAGCCTTGCTTGCACCAGAGCCAAGCATCAGGTCTCCCAAACCCAAGCCCGCTTTTGGTCTGTGTTTTCCTGCCTGAGCACCTCCCAGTGAGGCCATGAGAGCACCCACCATCTCG
>NW_010550733.1:0-2804 GCF_000687285.1 Phaethon lepturus | reverse complement strand
GTGGGCCGGGGGACGAGGATGCCAGAGAGCAGCCCGGGCAGCCAGAGCCTGGCTCAGGCACCCCAACTCCAGCTACTCCGGCTTCAGTCTGGGACCACATCAGCCAAACGGCGGTGATAATGGAACAGTCATTACTTTATAGCAGGACAAAATGCCCACCCTGTCATATATTAACTTCTTAATTGCTTTCTTGATCAATTAACCATTTACTAAATTGGCACAGCTAAATTTCTGAGAAGAGCGCAAATATGAACCTGCTAGAAAAAATACTGGCTGCTGCATAGTAATGACAACAATATGTGCTGGCACGCTGGCTTCCCCAGGCCCTGCGTGGCGAGTCCCCGGCGATACAGGGCAGCCCCAGGAACGCCATGACGCAGGGCTGGCGAGGAGACTGCCCTGCTGGCGGGGAGACGGCCCTCCCCTGCCCTGCCCTGCCCTGCCCAGGTCATTCTCCTCCAGAACACGACCTGTGGTTGCGGTGGCAGAGGACAGCCAGTTAACCGCTCACGTCGCTGCCCCGAAAAGCCTCGCTAGCGTTTCCCTCGCCCGACAGCTGGCTCTCGGACACGCTCCAAGCATCTCCTGGGAGCTGGTCCCCGGACGCCAGGTCCGAAGGGCTACGCGGCAGCTGTGGGGAGCTGAGAGCTCCCACGCCAGCACCCAGGTCCCAAACCCACAGCGCTGTCACGACACAACCTGCAGCCAGGCCCCAGTCCGGGGGAGGCGGCACTCCCCAACTCCCCTTCCCCTGCGCTCCCTCCGCTGGGAGCTACCCAGACAAGAGGTTTTGCACTGGGAAGCGACAGGCACGACACCAGGGTACTGAGTACAGAGTAGAATGATACTATCACATGCAGCATACATGGAAAGAAACCCATGAAACACCAGCTATCTCCAAGTGATTAATGCGTTGATTCACAAAGACAGCAATTTTTTTTGTATTCTCATGGCACAGTAAGCCTTTCCCTGAAGGAAGGAGTGACTATGAAAACTGTCAGGGCGTCCTTCACTCAAGCACGTACCAGTGTCCTAAAGACCCTTCATAAGACAACCCCGTAAGAAGGTAAGACAACCCCGCACCTGCAGAACGTCCGCCTGTGTCCAACGGCAGACTGGCAGTGCTGGCAGCGCCCGCAGCTGTGGCGGGTCAAGGCGCTGCACATCTGGTGCCACAGCACAAGGACAGCGAGGTGGTTTGTCCAGCACGGGGGGAACCACAAGCAGGCTGAGCTTCAGGACACCACCCAGGAAAGCAGTGCTCCCGGCGGAAGGGCCAGAGCGGGGAGGTAAGCGACGCAGAGCAAAGAGAGGCTAAGGCAAGCAAACCGGAATGAGGAGCTCAGGGAGGGACGTGAGCACCTTCGGCCAGGAGCCAGCTAACACTTACCGGGCATGACGGACGCGTCCCCTAAAGCCAGGGGAACCACCTGTGACCAGGGGCCGACCCCAGGGCCCAGCAGGTGCAGACCCCACAGCTCACGTGGGACCAATGGAAACAACAGGTACCAGTGCGACTGTCACACCGCCAGACTGTCGCTGCCCACGGACACCAGCCCCACGCAGCCGGCTCAGCACTGCTCCCTCGTGCAGCCCAGCCGCGGCCGACGAAGGGCTCCACGTCGAGTCACCAGAGCCCCGTACACCTTGTCTTCAATGAGGTCTGGTTTCATGGTGCTTCTCAATCTTCTGTGCTGGGACGGGCCATAGCACAGAGGGGTGTGAACCACCCCCTCACTGCACGCTCTGACACCTCTCGCTAGTGTTCTGGCACGTAGGTGAGACGGGACAGCTGGGGGTATCCTAATTCCTAATGCCTGGGTCTGGCATACGGCATAGCATACTGTACCACTTTTTATTTTTGAAGTTTCCAATTAAATGTGCTCAGAAAGTTGCTAGCAGATTTCAAGTCACAAGAGCAACAGAATTTTCACACAGAGTTGGTCAAGTGTTTCAGATGTTTTCATTTATAAATGTGCACACAGAACCGTGATTACTTACTAGTCTTCATGACCTGAGTCTCCCAGTTTATCTTCTTGACCCTTCATGGCCAGCAGCATTTGTCCTGGCTCAAGTGGCCGATCCGGTTTAGACCTTTCACCGAGAGGTTTGAAGTGTCCACTGAAGGACCACCAGAAGGAAGCGACCACGAGCGCCCGTGCAGACAAGGGGGCTGCCATGGACACGAGGGCAAGCGCTGGCTATTTCGGGTGTGCAGCTTCTCACCCACCCAGACAAACACCCAAAAGCCCGAAGCAGCCTCAGGGGCTCGCTGCGGTAGAAGAGAGGCTGTGTCTGGACTGTATTAAAAGGATGCTGAACTCCTTATTACTGTCAATTTTACACACTCCTCGTTGTCCGTCTGCCCTGGAGACAGCCAAGCAGTAAGAAGCTGTAATGTGCCAAAAGAGAATCGAGGTGTTGCAGCAGTTTGGCTTTTTATTCCCCACAGTTCATCTGTTTCGTGAGCAACTCTATTGCCTTCAATCATTTGTAATCTTCAACGTAATTTGCAAGTTGTTACTTGCACTTATTTTGTTTGCTAATTTTATTATAACCCATAAGAATAGAGTGTTTTGATATAATACTGTGTTTCAAAACCTCATCAGCGTAACACAGCCCAATGATGCATCAAGGGCACCAACTTCAGCACAAACTCCCGCTGCCCTGGGGCAGGTGCCCGGGCCCACAATCCACTGTGCCTGCAGCTCCCCGCGAACCCGGCTGCTCCACGCCTTTCCGCAGTCGTCCCAGCACACAGGCTGTTCCCGACTCTGGTCTCGGTGCAGCAGGACCCGCAGCTG
>NW_010550732.1:415-772 GCF_000687285.1 Phaethon lepturus | reverse complement strand
GGCCGGGCGAGGGGGCAAGCGGCCACGGGAGGCCGCAGGCCCGACGCAAAGTGACTAGCCCGACTGTCGCGACTAATGGGAAAATAGGAAAATACCCCATGCGGGAATGCCAGTTTTTAGAGTTTAGGTGTTACGGAATAAAAACGATATGAAATACAGATGCTTGCATTTCCCTAGCTACAGAATGCAGTCCTGCGCCTTTTGGAAACTTTTTTCCAACTCTGTTCCTAGGTGGTATATTAATTTTTAGACGTATTTATGTAGTTTATGTGACAGTGATTTGCCATAGGTTCATTATTAAGACGCTACAAAGCCGGGAGCCTTCTGTTTGAAAAAATGAAGTCCTGAGTTACGCCG
>NW_010550732.1:0-349 GCF_000687285.1 Phaethon lepturus | reverse complement strand
GATCGGAAGGCAACGAGAACTGAAAGGAAACCCTGTGTCCTCCTGGCTCCAGGAAGAGTTGGACGTTGCCCATTTTATTGAGGCTTTTTTCCTTCACTCATTTTCCCTTCACTTCATTCCCCCCCCCCATTTCATCCTTTTTCTGTTGTTATCTGCGCTAAATATGATTTACGCTATTAAAGACTTAGATTTTAACCAACTCTCCATCAGTTAAATAAATAGTCTCATTTCTCCGCGCTTGATTTGACACTTGGTATTTTGTACAGATTTCTGTACATCTGTATTTTGCACAGACTTAAAAACCTAAAATAAGACACTCTAATGAAACCCCAGTACCTTAAAAAGGGGG
>NW_010550731.1:6097-13204 GCF_000687285.1 Phaethon lepturus | reverse complement strand
TCTTTACCCAGCGAAGATTGTAGTTAACGTGAAAATGTTAGCAATGCAGGGTCCGCTTTCACCTGAGAGGCAAACGACATAACAAAATACATGTGAGGCTTGTAAGAATGGGATAAATGAAAGAAAAACTTGTGTCCAGTAGTTATCTGGGATCCCACAGGGCTGTTGTGTAAGTATCGTCTTTCCACTGTGTAACCTGTAAGTTGAGCAACCCAGATCTTTTTAAAGGTGACAGGACTGGAAAATAAGGTCTCTGCTACGTACAGCCTGAGATAACCATCACAAAGTAGCAGAGGCACAGGCAGGGAGACATATCTGGTAGGAAAGAGATGAGGAGAGGCTGAGGGGGCTAGAGAAGAGTCAGAGTCAGGCAGCTGTGGAAAGAAAATTCTCTCTGATGCCTACACACATGCAACCTGCACCACTGCTCACTTACAGGGTCCATTTTATTTCTTTCTTTGTTTTAAGTTGACTTATGGGTTTAATAAATTAAAATGTCATTTGAAAAAACACAAGTAAGAATATGAGAATTCTGAAAGAAGTTTCCCTTCATCAGTATTATGATAGAAATTAGGAAAGAATACAGGCAACTGCTGCTCTCTGTGGCTTTCTTTCCCACTCCCCACCTCAGCAGTTACAATTTTATGTCATATCAAAGATTCGTAGAATATGGATTTAGATGCAAGAAAATGCTGCCTAGGTTTTAGAGAGACTGTATTCTTCATATTACCAGGTTTTAATCTTTGTGGTTTTTCATTGGTTTATATCCTTTTCAAAAGGAAAGGAAAAAACCTCACAATACTTCCTTAAAATAATAAAAAACTTTCTTTTGTTGTTTCCTGTCCTGTAGACAAACTCACATAATGAAAGAATATGCAACACAAATTAATCCCCTAGTTTAACATAAAATGTGGTGGATAAATCCATAGAAAACATTAAACAGTATTGATATACTTCTATTCAAGTTTTAGAAATGTGTTTCCATGTGTCTAGGATAAACCAGAAAAACAGATAAAAAGACTCAGTACACCTTTTAATGTTTAAAAAAAAAAAGAAAAAAAGATACACGAAATCCATTAAGTATGAGAACTGAAATTAACAAATAAGTATTCCTGAAATTAATTTTTCACAATCATAGTAGTGCAGAAAAACTGAATTTAACACAATGTGGTAAAGAGAATTATTATTTACGTACCTCCTTCAAGAGCACGAAGTAGTGCTGACAAATATGCATGACGTAAGAAAAAAGGAAGCGTTACAACACTCATTCCACAACCCTAGGAAGATCCACTTCGAAAAAGTGCTTTTCTCTAGATATTGTCTACTTCAGCATCTGAATTTTCAGGAGGCTTATTTCCTGTTAGCCTATTTTAATCAACAGAAATCAACTCAATGTCTGTTTTAGAAACACCAGAGAGATGCTCTTATCCATGATGGCGAAACACACAAAACCTGATGAGGTACCACCTCACAGAGCACGCTGCAGAAAGCAGAGGTCCAGCAGCAGCACGGCCTCTCCATCAAGGGCAGGTACAGAACAGAGTTAGTGCATCTACGACGATCCAGAACAGTGTCAATCTAAATTACCTACCACCATATAAATTGTACCCTGAAAGATTTGTTCCACGACACAGGTACTCACTGCTCATACTTGGATGAGTCTGAGTATACATCACAAACATTTGCCAAATGTCTAGACAAGCATTTGCAGTGGTATTAGCTGAGTAAATTTACAGTGAGTTCACACAAGCTACAACAGAGCTGTGAATATCAATCTGGAGAAGGCCAAAAAAGATCACAGGTCTATCACATGGAGTCAGTTCACGTCTTCTAGGTAACACAGAGGGTCAGGCACATCTACACAAGAAAATGCTTCAAAAAAACCCAAGAAACAAAAAGGTGAGAAGATGTCTGTACACAATACTGTGCGAACCAATGCATTAGGATAACGGCAAGCTTATGCTCTACTTGCTTCAGTTTCCTACTCCTTATTGAATTAAGTAGTTAGAAAGGATGGATGATACTGTGTGGCAGAAATAGGTGAATTAAAGGGAAAGAATGAGGGAAGTAAGAAGGGGAACGGAGGCAATCAAGAGAACGTCCAACATGGTTTGCCAATTCACTGACCTTGGTATATTCTGTTAGATTTTTAAAACATAATTTTTTCCTTTAAAAATACTCATTATTGGCCACATGCCTGGATGAGTCAAAAAGGAGACACATGGGCACTCATCAGACAGGGAGATTAAACATATTGTCATTGTTCTCTGGAAATTATTTCAGATAATGAATGTTCCAGAACAGAAAATTCTTCCTTTGGTCCAAATATTAGAGATAATATTTAGTTAAACCAGTCTGCTAGAGCATTTTTGCTATAACCCTATATGTTTGACTGTAATGATAGCAGCCAAAAATCCACAAAATAAATAATGGAGGGAAAACTAGGGCATCAATCATACTATGGGATGAAAAACACAATCAGAGCTACTTTTAATAAATGCTCACCCAGCAGTTCTGCAGTTCTGTGTTTCTTATACAGAAACTTTGACGTTCCTAAATATTCTATGCTGATTTTTTTATTTCCAAAAGAAGTCATAAATTAAGCAGCCTATTGCGCTCAGAGTAAGGTTATGATCACTGTGCTATATGTCAAGTCATTCTTTCAGACTGCGCTAAAAATACAACTTCGCGAAAATCCCTGCTACTGCTAACAACCCTGTGCAATTCTTTGAAGTGCAGTGTGACTGTCAAATATGTCAGTTGCTGAGGGAGCCTCTCATGGCGCTCAAGAACGAATTATTCGATTCGTGAGTGGAATAGAGACGTGCTGACACAGCATTGTGCAGGTGCGATAGTCCGTGCTTGCGTTGGATACACAGGCGCCGGATGCCAGAGTAGGTCAAAGTGCCCCGGGGGGGACCCACATCCATATGCTGCCCTGCAACCACATCAAAGTCCTTGCGGAACGGAGCCCAAAATGCGGAGGTAGGCGTTCAGGGGAGGGCGTCTCACAGCCTCTCCCTCAGAGACAGGCTTTTCACAGGGTGAAAGAAGACAGCCTCAAATGCTGGTTGTCAGGACCAGTTCCTAGTGTTACGCATTTTACGGGACAACATCTGAACCACTTTGATTATGATCCTGTAACGTTAGCAGCACCCAACATACTGTAAAATCCCCACTCCAAAACCAGAAATACTAACATCCCTCACACTCACGCAGCTTTGACTGTGCTAAGCATTTTTTTCAATATATTAGAAAAAAACTGAGCATATGAAGAACATTTAGTCCTCCTCATTTTCAAATTATAACTATGCCTCCTAACCAGGGACTGCAAAGTAAAATTATGTCAGAGGACTTTGAGTTCACTTCTTCTTTTGTAACATAATGCAACACATTTTTAGTTTCTTCATCTCTAAAATCATAAAAGAAGCTGCTGTCACTCTGCTGACAAAAACAGATTTCTCTTATTCCCATTCTCAAGATACTTCCAGTTCTTGTCAAGTTGAATCTGAGCTAGTTTAGAGATTGTGATTTTTTTAATGCAATGCTTAGCTCTTAAAAAGCTAACATATTTCTTTGAAGGAAATAGTTTTACTTCTCTTTCTAATATCTGAACATTAGAAGTATTGCTGTATGCTTTTATTCTCCAAGGCTCAAATCTCACTCAACCAGCTTCTTTTGCATTTTTCATTTAATTTTTGTATTTATATATGAATTTGAATCTGTCTTCCCAAATTCCTCCCAACTAGTGACAGAAAGTAGTTGGAAGTGAGGATCAGCGTGTGCTGTACTCAAAATCACTTTGAGATGTTATTCCACCTGCTGTACACGTGTTTGGTACACTTTTTGGGGATTGTCACAAGACACCATTACCCTGGTGAGCAGCTCCATGGTGGAAGAGACCATCAGGTTTGCTAGAGGTGAAAGATGAAGCACTGAAGTCCATGAAATTGTCAATCCTACCACAGCTAATCTGAAAATGCATGCCAAGCATATGCCAAGACACGAAGCCATGTGATTAAAGGAGATGGTGTCAACCTTGGTTTTACACTTCCTGGATTTTATATCACAGCCTTAATGTTGTTTAAACCAAATACTAATATCTGGCTGTCAAAAGGATGAATTTGCTTTATTTAAAAATAGACATAGAGCTATGGAAAGTTGGGGGAAATTAGCGGCCTGTGGGCTTAGGCAGGAAGAGCACCAGTCACACCCTCGGTAATGCAGGAACGTCTGTGAAAGACATAACAAATAATCAGAGTTCTTAGAAAGAAGAATCTCTGTACCAGTGTGCAGATTAACCTTATAATCTTGTAATGAGTTCCACAGATCTTTCAATTCATGCGAACCATAACTTTTAAAGAATCTGTTAGAAATAATGAAGTTATGATTAAATGCAAATAAGGAAAGCGTGCCAGACCTCAGGCTGGGGTGGCTGGCTAGCTACTGGAATAATATCTTCTCATTGGAATATTTTTACATGCTTGATCTAACAGGAGCCTGGAATAATTGGTTAGAAATTTTCAGAGGAAATAAACTTTCATCAGAAAATATGATTTTGCACGCAGGGGGTTTCTCTCAGAAAGTTCAAGCACTCCAGACAATTCGTGTCCAGGAGCAGCAGTACCACATCTGTACCACGTGCAAGCTTGTGAGCTCATTAACTGGAGCTCTGTATCACACGAACGCAGCTACCTGGCCCCCGATCTGAGGCAGCCTGCCCAGACCCGTGTGGCACAGCCACAGCCACAGCTCTTCCCAATCCGGGCACGCTGCCTCCACCCTGAGCCGCCTCCGCCTCAGTTGGATCTGCCTCCGGAAAACAGATGAGCCCTCACTGATGAGTCTTTTAAAGGAGTGTCACATTGCTATGTATTACAGACAGTAAAACACACTCAGAGCTCATTTGGAGCATTTCCTCAAACAGAAATCTCACTGCTGCTTCAGTACCTGTTGCAATCCATCAACGTTGATTTTTTTTTTTTTTAAACTGGCATCTATTGCATTTAGTTGTTGATTTTTTCAATATTTACACAGGTTGCAATGATCCACTAATAGTTCATTAAGTACTTGGAGTTCATTTATCTTGTTACAAACCAAACTAGGAGATCTCCAAACTGTTTCACACGAGCTCATAACCAGAGATTTATTGGCTGCGGATCAGTATGCAGGACCAGTGTTTTCAAAACTCCTCAGTTCCATGCTAAATATCCAAAAGAAAGCCATATATTTTAAAATGACAAGAACAACCTAGTGACTGCACCCGGAGCCTGCAGGACAAGGGGCTCTTTGGAGAACCGGTGCATAACCACCGCTGTGCTGGATTGCCCCCGCCGTTCCCATCTGCCTGGTCCGTTTTCTTGCCACCCTCATTTCATGGCCAGAACAGCCAGGTTTCAGCGCTCCCGGTGGATATTGAATGATATCACAATAAATAATATCAACAGCAAGACCCCTGAAACCCTCTGAAAGGGAAGCAAAGGCAGACTCTGATCATGCCGTTACACCTCTATGTAGTACCGCGCGGTTATCCTAGCCCTCCTTCCTTGTTTTGTCGTCAGCTGCCGGGTTTTCTGGTGTCGGTCCGTGGCTGGGTTGTGCTAGCAGCCACTCCTGGATATATCCTAACTAAACCTGCTGCAATCAGCCGAGATATTCCAGCTTTACGCAGATGCTACAGAAAGGGACCCACCTCTATGCAGCATGTCGGTGCAAGGCAACACAGACGTTATAAGATCATAGTAATAGATATCTCCCGTACTTCACAGAGTTATCACTTTCACATGCTGCTGCACGTAATAATTACATTTTACTGTGACTGACGAGGCGGTAAGATTTTTTGGGGGCAAAGCTGGAGGTTATTAAAATGCTTTGAGATTATTTCATTTATTTCATTACCTTTTTTTTTACTGGTTTGAAAAGTTGAATGAACTAAAATTAGCTTCAGAACACTGTATCGAAATGGAAAGAGAAAATCTATTACCTTTTCAAGGTTCTTCCTCTTTTTTGTCCAATAAATATTTGTTGAATTTGGCAGACGTTAATAAGAAGTTTCAGGTTTGAGCTTCTTTTTTCAGAAAAAAAGGTTTTGTGTTAGGAAATGAAAAGTTTTGCTCTAATTCTGCATTGACTCAGAAAAGAAATTTCATACCTGCATTTCTTAATGATAAAAGCATATATAACAATAGTAGCCACTCCTCTGTTAGTTGTTAAAGGAAAAAACTAATAAAAAAGAACCCCTGTATTACAATTTGATCTTCTTTTCTAATTCCTAGTTCAGGTATTTAAAACTCTATGTCTCTCTCTATGTGCCACAGACATCTACATGTTACCTTGTGTAAAGCAGAAATTCTCTGCTAGACCCAACTAAGAATCGCATCTGAGCGCACAAGGTAACATGCACTCAACACCACACCCGACCCCAGCTTGTATCTGAGCAGCCTGGGCGACACTGGGAGGTCAGCAGCAGAGTCCAGAGGGCCAGGAGAAAGGTGCTTTTGCTATTCCTTGCTCCCACGTGCTTAGAGACCAGTGGCACTTTTGAGAATTGGCATTAACAAGACTTGGCATCAGAACATTATTTTTCTTCCTCTTCTTCGCCATAATGACTCTGCACTCTGGTCTTATAGACACAGACATATGTTTTCATGCTGCGGAGTCAGTTTGTGGAGTCCAGGGAACATTCACCGCGGCTACAAGGAGGGAGGAGGAAGGAGCTTGGTTTTGTCATCCTCCGTCACACTGATCTCTACCTTATTCTGCAAGTACTTCAACAGGGGCCAACAAACCTGCATGCAGAGTAGTGCACTAATCGGGTTAGATAAGGTTGGCAGATTCAGGTCATGCCACAGGTAAAAATATCCATATAGTATTCAGAAATCAAAAAAAATAGATACCAGAAAATAGGAAAAGACAGGACATATTTGACAAAGCCTTGGATGAAGAGATGGGCCTTGTAGACCACTAAAGGCTAGCAAAGAGTGTCAGTCCCACAGGCTCCACGGTCGGCAGCTCTCCATCGGATCTATCCTCTCAGTGGGAGCACTGAGACAACCAGCAAAACCCGCCAGAAAATCACTACCTGAGGAAGTACCACCCTCCTCGGTT
>NW_010550731.1:0-6071 GCF_000687285.1 Phaethon lepturus | reverse complement strand
GTTCAGCAGATAATTGTTTCATAAAAAGATTTATGAGTATCAGAACTTCAGCAGCTCCGAAATGTCCCTCAGCAAGCAAGCACCTAACTCTTCCACCCACTCAGTACACCCCCACTTGTGAATTGTAATTAGCATTGCAAATGCCTTTCCATTTTCAGAACTATTGATTGTGCTGTTAAATATCAGCAGAGTTAAAATGCCTAGAAATCTGCTTTAGCTTCCATTCCCCATTATCTATCTATCTATCTATCTATCTATCTATCTATCTATCTATCTATCTATCTATTAAAAAAACTTCCAACTCTATATAGCTACCACCATTACACAACCTTCTTCCCCTCACCTTTCAATACCTTTATTTAACATGGTGTAAATATTCTTCCCAAACAGTTTGGGGAAATGCTCCCATTGTACATGCCCCCTGAGCACACCCTATATAAAAATTTCTTGCCTCGTTCAAGGAACAGTATTTGACCAGCTCACCTTCTATGAGTCTCTCATCTTCCCACATAATACCTTGCTTTATTTGAAGCTGTATATATGGCTATATATGGATGTGTTGGTTATAAGGAGGCAGAGACATTGCATATATAGTTGCTCTTACATGCAGACATTGCTTGGAAGGGTGGACAGAAGACTGTATTATGATTGGCAGGAGTTCAAAAAATTGCAATGGCAGGCAGTGAGCAAAACACCACGTCGATACCAGTATTCTTAATATGCCTCATGTAACCTCTGTATAAACCCAGCAATTTATCACATGCTGCAAGACTATCAGGAACATCCTACACATAATCCTTTTAAATTGCTGTGGCACCATGAAAAGCTTTGTGTCCCGGAAGGGAGGGGTGGGAAGGATTGCAATTCAAACAGCTTCTGAAACAGGAGGACGAGCAGGGTCTGGAAAATCAACACATCAAAAGGGCTTTGTCTACCCCAGCCACAGACACGCTCGAACAAGGCTTCGTTTGCATTCGCACAAACAGCGAAGTGCACTACAATAAGCTTCCCTAAATTGATTAGCCAGGAGGAGGGGAAAGCAGACCTTCCTAGCAAGTGCTTTGAAGACCCATTTGCACGCGGGGCAGGCGCACACCGCACAGGTATCGCAGGAATGAGGTGATCCAGAGCCCGGGCATCCGCTCCAGGAGACACCACCTCGGGAGACTCCGCTGAGCCACAGCTCCCTCGGCCACAGCTACCAAGGCAGCTTTCCGCGAGGTGCTCAGTCACAGCTTGGGGAGCAGATTCATTTTTGAGACAGGTTTACCATGCTTAATTTGATGCTTTCATAGCAGCAGCTCTATCTCCCTAATCAAGAGCTTTTCTTTCTGCCTCCTATTTTGATTTTAAGCTTGTCTAGCCACAGTATTTCAACAAATTTAGAGTACCTCAGTGTTAGGAATGTAACACATTCAAGTAACGTTGCAGACAAGCCGTATGCAGACTGAGACAAGTCTGGGAGTCCGTGGGGTCACGGTGAAGTGCTAGGTAAAGAGGGGAAACATTTCACGGGGAGGGATTATTCAGTGGTTCCTGACACAGAGCTTCAAGCTGAGAGAATCCGCTGCTTTGAAAAAGTCTCACATCATCACATATGTCCCTTCTAATAAAAACATCAGGTAACCTTATGTTCCAGGCATAAAGTACTCAGATAGCTTGGTTATTGACTGCACTATGGCAAATTCTTTGTTAAAGCTGGTTTCTAGCTGTATCTCAGAAACTGAATGTTCATTTAAGTGAAAAGCGACACTAAAACCATTGCTACTGAGGAATCTGACCTTACGTGGGAAGCTGCTCAACTCATCAGAGAGACTGCAATAATATATCTGAGAGGTGAAAGAGGAAAAAGCCCAAGTACAGTTGGTTCTGCAAAAAGGAACGTACAGGAATGTATTGCTCCATCAACGCTGCCATTCATAGGAATGTACCAGCTTTAAGGATGGTTTCTAAGATTCAGGGGAGTCTTGGGACCAGACAGAAATCTCCTCTTGAAAATGAGAATTTAAATTATTTCCTGAACTGGCCTTGACCGATTGAGCATGGCAGACCCGGGCCAGAAGAGCGTAGCCCCCCAAGAAAACTGCCAGGCACGCAGCTGGCCTGTATGAGGAGAAGGGGAGCTTGAACCTGTGACTCCTGCAGGCCAGCAAACTTTATTAACTAATTGACTCTTCTGAGACCACTGGTTTCCTAACTGGTTAGTTATTCCTTCTTATATCTGCAAACAGGAGGGTAAATTTTCCTGTGATAGGAAATTCAGCCACAATATTACATCCTAAGAAGAGTAGTTTCAAAGTGCTTGTTTTTCTCTTGAGACCCTATGAGACAGTCTATTTGCTTTAATCTCTGTGAGTTCAGGAACTCAGTGACCTTTTTCTATATGTATATGAAAGTAAGATTGTTCTCCAGGCAGGCGGTCCCACACTCTTCTAGCTCTAATTTATAATTTTTAATTGGAACTACATTTGACTGCTCTAGTTTCAGCACCTCTAGCTGAGCTACATGCCTCAGATTTCAGTCAAGGTAATTTCCAGCTAATGATAATTTTTATCACTCTGCTTTTACATTGATTTAGAGAAATTGCAATGAAAGATTGGAAAAAAAATCTGTTAGCTTGAAACTGTTTCTTTTTTTATAGCAAGCTAGTTACATTAAGTCAAAAAGGATATTAAACTGTCATTCTGTCATCCAAGAGCGAGCTGAATTAATTTGCTTACTTGACAACAATCACCCAAAATTAATTCATATTTCCTTAAATGTTGCATAGACGCAAATATTCTTAATGCTCAGTGAGCAGGCAGTTTAGTAAACGTACAGCACACTATAAAACCTCAGCTGCATCTGAATGTGCACATCACACATACAGAATAATATGCTTGGACTGAAATCACCATTTCCCTGTATTACATAATTTATTAGAAGTGATTTTTAAGCCAATTAGTAAATTAGATCAGGGTGTTCTGAGTTTCTATTTCAGCAATCTGCAAAACATTAAAAACAATGAAACAATAAATCCAGGCACGTATACTGAAGTGGCTAAAGGGCAAGTTGCAACATTCCGGGCTTACTAAGGAGTTGAGAGCCAAAACTCAAAGTACGGGACTCCAACATAAAGTGAATCCTCTTAGTGCAGCTCTGTTAATTTTCATATAACATGTGCCTACATTTGTGCTTTAGTTCAGACCATGAACAGGCTTTTGAAGGCAAATCTCCCAACTGTTGCCACTTAGCATGCTTTCATTCATATGATGGAAAGGTCTCGGAGGATATGAACCAGATTCTTTTCAAATGAAATCAAACTGGAAGATGGGATTGAGGAAGACTGCCCTCCAGCTGCTACAACCGCTTTGTCCTTTGGACAAGACCAGGGCTAGTTTGATGTAAAAGTTACCTGAAATGGGAAAACTTGCCCACCTCGCGACCTCAGCACCAGCTGGGTCTCTTCCTATGGCACTGAACTTCTGGCGTGTGTAGGTATAGCTTCCAGAGGCCTACAGTGAGCACTTAAAAATTCCTTTCCCCTCTTCACTAGGAAACACAATTGCAACCACAGTGAACTGTGGGTCTCCCAGGCAAGTGCTTTTGAGTCTCTGTGTGATAGTGAGATTATAAATTATCCCACTATTAAACCACAAACAGAGGCTTAACCTGATCTTTCCCAAATGGCATTTAACCTAAAATTATCCAAGAAAAGCACCAATGTAATTTCAAATCGTGTTGGGGTATGACATTAGGAGAACATTGCCTATGTACCAGCATATTCACTGGCTTACGCCCCAGAAACAGGTATCACAGAATCACAGAATCACAGAAACACTAGGTTGGAAAGGACCTTCAAGATCATCTACTTTTTGTCTTTATTTTAGACCTAAGCACATTGGTTTAGGGACCTGTTGTGGTCAATATATCTTCTTGTCAATATATCTTCATATCACAATATCTTCTTGTGATATGAGAAGAATGGAAATCCCCATCTTGTCTATGACTTGTATTTGCTACTGCTAATCAGTTCAGCAACATCATCTCCCTCTGTATTTATTTCCTGAAAGCTAAGCGTGCAGGTCCACACATTTGGCAATTAGAGATTTTCATCTCTCGTTAAGTTATGTGCTGTTACTGAGGTGCCTCACAAGGACAGCCAGCCTTAGTAATACACAACCTCCTACAATAGATAATTGCTTTACTTCAATGTCAAGTATCTAGAGTTGTTAAAATATTTCTTTTAATTTTAAATTAAACCGTAGAAGTTGAACTGCCTATTTTAAGCCAAGTATAAATTCTACTTCTATGACCTCAGACTTATCTATATAATTCTGTTATTTTATTTACTTGGTTTGTGGTTGTAAATATGGGAGTTACAGCTAGTTTTCATGCAGCCAGGTACTAATTAGTGCTCCCAAAGACAGTTCAGGTGAGCATCACCCCTTAACTCAGTACCCCTTCAGGGAAGTCTAGCTGTTAATGAAGTCTCAAACAACTGCCAGTAGCATGTAGTACACACAAATTACATAATTATGTAATTGTGCAAGGCTTGAGGAACAGATGACACTTGCATGAAATATGTCATCCATAACAGAAAAAATATCACTACCAAGGCTTGTAGAAAATGGTTTTCTGCCTTTACAGGAACTAAATTTGGATGCCTAATCAAACACCAAACCAGCCGTTATCTGATTCTAATTATCATCTAAGCAGGCAATAATTGCACCTGTCTCTGCCAAGGAGCATCGTAATTTCCAAAGTAGTGGGTGGAAACCAGTGATATGTTGGGAAGGATTAGGAAATCCTTGAACTGGATGGGAAAGTCTTTGATTCTGAATGGAAACAGAGGGAGAGCCTGGCACGTCAGGGTCAGAAGGCTTCTACCAGCCAGAACTTTGAGGACATGCTGCGTAGACCATATTTGAGTCTTTGCCCATGCAAAGTAGAACCACTTTTATACCTTGCCAAGAGAAGGAGTTCCACAGGGTTTCCTGGATTTGATACAAGGATAAACCCAATCTTGGGTTTCCTGTGTTCCTGTTGATCACATTTGTATAAGGCTCTGTGACTGTGTTACTTAATTTTGATGTTGCAAAAGTATACTTCACTTTTATTTGTGTCATGCCATTCCTACTGGCATAGCAAACTTTAAGAGGAGGACACTGGAGTGCTCTACCAAAGCCCACCATTGCAATACATTCCTTCAGGGTATATGTAAAGCAGGAGGGTGCACTCCACTTTTCTGCCAGGGACAACTTAGGAGCTGGTAATGCAAGAACCTGTGAGGAAGAGATGTCTTTCACTGGCCAGCAGCACAGGACTAGCCCTGCAAAGCTGTAGGAAACTGGGAAGCAAATGGTATGCCTGAACATCGAAGGTCCTCCAGGGGTTCTTAAGAACAGCAAATCTGAGGCAGAAGTTCTCCCTGTCTGTCATTTAACTTAAAACATAGCTGTTCCCTGACAACACAAGACCAGTTTGCAATGTTTTGGAGATTCAGTGTACACTTGCTTTGTTTGCTTTCCCTTTATTTGGAGAATATAAATGAGGGTAGAAAAAAGAGGAAATTTTCAGAAGAAATCTTGTTCCCAATGCAGAGAGCAAGTGACTGGAATAGAAAAGCCTTTTCTTGATAAAGAACAGGGTGGCATTACAGAACCATGAACAGAGAAGCACTGTGTAAAAGCAACTAAACAGAGTCTGAGAGGAGAGTCAGGTCTATAAATACGTAGTCATCAGAAATCTGTTTATACAGAAGCTGTGATGGTATTGAGAAGCTTCTCAGAGAGCTTGGAATATAACTAATGTGTTATCGCTGGGAGGCAGGCACAGAGTTCACTTCAGACTGAGACAATTGACGGCACTTTTGGTTTTCTGATGGAGGACCCAGCTGGTGGTAAAGCGGGTGTAATTTCAAGGGCACAGATGAAGAAGCAGGGAGCAGAAGAAGTTGCTTATGAGAAGTCGGTGGAATTGTCAAAGAACTTTAGGACTGGTTGGGAGTTAAGGCTGAAATAAGTAGCTGAAGGGCCATATCCCGTGAGGAGAATTAGTCATGTTACAGAATCACAGAATCACAGAATCAC
>NW_010550730.1:322-15403 GCF_000687285.1 Phaethon lepturus | reverse complement strand
GACCTTTAAAGGTCCCTTCCGACCCAAACTACTGTACAATTCTATGATAAATAAGAACTAAATATACTGTGTATGCAGCGTGCTTTGCCCACTTCTGAGAGACAGCTCAATTTTTACCAGCCATGCAATGTGGTAACTTCTGACAAGGAACAGAAATGGGATTGCAGAGGGAAACTAGCTATTTTGCAAAGCAGTTGTCGGCTGGCTTTCAGCCAGGACAGTGGGTTGAACACCCCTGCTCTTTTTGAAAGTACCACAGGCTCTTTGATAACAAGTGCTTGGGGATTTGTTGTTTTAGTGTTCCATCCAAAAAAGACATCTCCAACAACACAGGATCCCAGAACACCTGCTGGGGTATTGGACATGCATGGAAGAGTTCCATCAACAGCATTTCCTTCAACTCCTTGGTTTTTCTTGGAAGTATCTCAACCAGAGTACATCGACCACGCTTGACCTCACTTAGCTGCAAGATGTAACAAAGCTCCCAGCTTAGCTATTCTGACTACAGAGACTTTAATTCTTTGTGAATTAATTTAGTCGTCTTTCTTGAGTTCTTAGAGAGCATTTAAAGAGAATTCCCCATACCCACTGCTCTGCAGTTTCATGAAGGACAGTAACTTTTCCTTTCTTCCTCTGCCTGGTCTCATGAGTTTGCCAGCTTCTTGGCGCATCTATCTAAGAACAGTTGAGACTTGCCTAACTCGCACAATAAAGAGGGAAATTAGTCTAATGCACTGCCTTAACAAAAGAGAGAGTATGAGCATGAATAATTAATACCACTAGTCTGTGGCAATCGGATAAAATGAAGTCCCATTTGCTCAGCCTTATTAAAAGAGAGAGAGAGAGGGGGAGAGATGGTAAAGGTCGTTAAGGGACTTGTAACATGGAAAGAATCGCCTCTGAGATGGATAATGTGTTTTCTAATCTCTGTGGTCTTTAACTAAACATAATGGTAAAGGTACTCTGGCTATTTCTGGCTTGTTGAATTATTAAGCATTCTGGGAGATTGCTTGGCTCTTGTCCAATAACTTAGACTTTTTCATTTGAACAATGTTGATAGGTAACACTTTATTTTGTGCGTTAGATCCTGATACATCTGCACAGCGTATTTAATGCTTTTCCTCCCTCGTGTCCCTGCAGTCCCACTGGGGGAAGGGATGCTCGTTAGCGTGTTATCCCAGGGTACTTAATTTCACACCTAAATGCTCTTGGTTTACTTACCTTCGGTTTGGTACCTATTAGGTCACTGGTCTTGGGTGTCCATTATAGGATTATAAATATCTTTAAAAGGGTAATCCCTTTGCAGTGTGCATTATAGGATTATAAACCTCCTAAAGATCTTATGCTTTATCTGCCCTTTAACATACAGGCTCTTATTTCAAGTCCCGATTGAAAGGTATTTTTATTCTTTCTCCTTGGCCTTTGTAAAGAAAATCCTTGTTGCCTTGGGGTAGCATAGGAGAGCTCATCAGAAGTGTTCTGGCACCTTCAAAATTGTCCTCAGTATGCTTTAAAAAGCATTCTGAGTTCCTTTTGTTTCTTTGCCTATCAGTTTCTCAGGTTAACATCTTGAAATTTATTTGCAGATCATAAAATTGCTTAAGACGGAAGTTGAATTTAAAGATAGGTGAAACTTGATTACCAAAATCACAAGGAGAATCTTTCTTCCAATGGTAGGGCTAACTGACCAGAAATACACATGTGCATTATAAAAATAAAAAAACCCAAACCCAACAATCTTTAAAAGAATGGAGGCTTGACATGAGAAGAGAAGGAATTGGAGGGTGTAAGAGAAGATAAGACAAGCTTTTCTTTCAGTTTTGTGGATCTGAACCTTTACTTTTTAATAGATTCTCTTTCTTAGGTGGGAACACTTTAAATTGGTGGCCATCTGCAAGTTACGTGAGGAGAAATAAATAATTTTTCAGCTGGTGCTACCTACATGTGAGGATTGCCACAGGTCTAAAACTGAGACAGCAAGCAGAAGGATATGTAATATTTGCTCCGCTGTAAAACAGGGGAATCTTTAAATGCTATGTGGAAGCAATTCTTCATTGCAGTCTTTCATGGCCATAACTGAATTTTCAAGTATGTATCATATGTTTATAGGATAGATGGGAGCTATGGTCATTTAGATAAATTAATAGTTTATGGATGTTCTTTTAAGTATTAGTCCCAGGGGACTTTTGAGAAAGCAGCATTTGGCCCTCTCCTCTCCAGAGTGTTAACGTGCAGCTGGGAATGTGCAGTTCGGAGGCTCAACTGGGAGCTGGAATACGTTGCTGTTGACCTGATCATTTATTGTTCGTAAGTTGAATTCAGCAGTTTATTGACTTTATCTTTTGTTCAGAACTTTCCAAGTAGAAATTTGGTTGCCAGGCACAGATATTGATTTCCTTTGCACTGAAAACTGTGCAAAGTACCTTTGCCAGCATGTCATTATCTGTGGATTTGGTTAGCGAGCTGTTGGAAGCTGTGCTGCAAGCGAGAACATACTGTAAATTGGTCTTTACCTTGAATACTAACATTTCCATGCAGTTTGTAGCAACTTTTTCGTAGGTATGGAAGTTTAAATTAATTTTTTAGCAACTTTTATGTCCTAAGTCTCCCTGCAAAGGTAGAGTCTTCCTTGCTTTACAGAGCTTGGGGAAAATTGCTTTGGTTTTTGGGGGCTTAAGGATGAAAAATTGCATGCTAGAAACTGGTATTTGAGGCAGATAGCTTCACAAAGACAAGGCTGGGTAAGGGAAGTAGTTGGAAGATTACAAATATTATAAGCAACTGAGGAAGTCTGGTATGAATGTGTTGATTCTAATAGGGAGCTGATAATATGTCTGGATAAAACCATGCCTGCTCTTTAGTGGGGAGAAATGGCAGGTGGAGGAAACCTGCAAATCCTCTGCCTGCCTTTGCAGTATTCCTGGAGATTTTTAAAGCTTCACTTTTGTTCCTTACAAAATGATCTCCTGCTCTCTTAATTCAACCTTTCAGGTGCTTACTAAAATTGCACAGGTAGGAAGTAAAAGGCTGGGCAGCATCACTATTGCTGTTTTGGCAAATGTTGAAATAATATGTGCAGATAGCGTAATATTTATGAAGCATGCAGTGGATTTAAGAAAAATAGAAGTGAAGAATATTGATGTGATGTTGACATAGCCATGCTGATGTTGCCATGGAAGCCATAAGTTCTTTCTGATGTTTTAACTACCGTTACTCTTTTCATGGTCATAGGTTTCTTTTAAATTAAAGGAGCATCACCGTGAAATTTAATAACTTTTTGAAGTTACGTAAGACCAGGTACTGTGCTGAGCTCCAGCGGGCTTTGACCAGTACATTTTTATGTTTCTAAAAATACTTGTTCTCCTAAATTGAAAGGCCCAAACAGATAAATCTCTTCTGGCCCCATGGGAAAGACGGTGAGCGTGATTAAACCGATCGCTGCGCAAAGGAGAGGAGGGTGAACAGACGGGAAACAACTCCTACCTCTCCTCCAGTCTCTGGTCGAATCATCTTGGATGTTGCTTGAAATCAGAGTTGTTTTTATTCCTTTCCCATCTGAACTGCCTCTTCAGATGTAATATTCCTCTTAATCTGTTTCTGCCACATGATCTGTACCAAAGCTATCAGCAGGGCCTGTCAGCGCTGAGTCAATGTTCAGTTCTGCTCTTCAATTTTTGCTCTATTTGACTGAATCTTTCTTGCACAGTCCATCTGTCTAAACCTTCTAAATGTTGATTCTGTTTACTTCTGCTACTCTTTCAAATATTAAAATTGATGAAGAAACTATTTGCTTTTCCATGTAAGCCCTAAAAATTTGACCTGGAGAAAATCTGTATGGCTTGCTTTGCCTGCCCGAGCGCTCTGCCGATCTGGTACTGGTCAGCAAGAGCCGTGCATCCCTGCTTCTTGATGCATTCCGTTGTGCAAGTGGATTTCCTTATTTCTGAGGGTGTTGTTGCCCTTCTTTAATAGAGGTAGATCTGTATCTTGGTTATGTATTACCATATTGAGAAATAAGTCCTGCAAACCGTCTCTGATGGTAATAACCCTGCTGTACTTTATGCTGCAGCAAAATGTAGTTGTGCTCATGCTACATTTAGCTGGTGTTTGTTCTTTCTGTGACAGATTCTTCTTTACAATCTGGAAACAAGTCAGTGTCTGAAGAAGATGGGCAACTCGCTAGGTGACTTTACGTGTGTCAACCTCCAGAACAGTCCTCCAAACATGCTTGTTACAGGCAATAAAGACAGAAGGTAGGTACTACCAAGAGCTGTAACCCCTCTCAAATTAGCTTACTTCCTGTCCTGCTGTCCTACATCTGGACCTGCTAGAATTTGTTTCTCCTCTAATGTTTCAAATGCAGCCTGCGTGATCTTCAGGAACAAAATATTAGGTAATAGTTGGATGTGTCTGCCAGTTTGCTTTGTTTCAGAAAGCTCCATGGGAAGACTTTCTTTTTAAGCCATTTGGTGGACGCAGTTGGTGTACAGCCCAGCGAGACCACTTGGAATATCTTCCACTTCCCCACCACCACCCGCAAAATTAGTTTGGCATTTAAAAGCTCACTTTCTGATATTAAAAAAATAACCTAAGGGATGAATCATGTAGGATGAGATGGGTCCGTCTGCCAAATGATGTCAAGAGTGTATTTCGGAACACTGTGATGTCCCTCAGGTGACAAAAAAAAGAGACTTTCATATGAACAGATTCCAGCTTCTATTTAGCTGATTAGCAGCTTTCTCTTTAACTCCTTGGCTTGGGGAGTAGGATTTTCCCAGCACAATATCTGGTGCCAGGAATGGACGCGCTGGGAACAGTCAGTGCGAAAGGATTAAAGTGCTTAAAAAGACCCTTTGAGTCCAATTTTTAGATTTTCTTTTTTTGGCTAGTTATTTGTGGGGTCTGATCCAGTGCACCAAAGGAGATGTGGGGTGGCGAGGAGCCAGTCTCTAATGGCTCCCTCTTCCTTCCTTCCTCCTTTCTGCACTGGGCATCAGGCTGCAGGTGGTGGTCTGGTGTGGTGGTGGGTATCAGATTGTAAGGCGGATACTTCCCTTTGCCAAATCCCAGACCTCTGTCCCGCCAGTGCAGCAGCTTGTAAAAATGATTATTTTGTCAAACAGCTTTTTTTTTTTCTTCCTTCTCAGTGAATAGGCAGTGCAACCAAACCTCACACTTTCTCAGCAAAGAGGATGAAGGAAATATCTGAAGTTTGACACGTGTAATTGAATACTTGGGAGTTTTTTTTCCTCTAAAAGCAGATAATTGATTTTTCCAAAGCACCCCAGTAAAACTACCTCCAATTTTGATCTCTTGCACAATGATGGGAGAGATAAAGTTGATAACCTTTAAGTGAGCTTTAAATTTACTCCCTTCATACTGGAGTACATGTCTGTGCCCTTTCCCTTCCAGAAAGCTTTTCAGTTTTTCAGCTCAAGCATTGACCGTGTTCAGGGGTTGGCTATCACTGAAATAGCAAGAAGTTAGGAATCAATAGTTCAGCAAGTAAGTTTGGCATCTAAGAGACAAGACCACCCGTATCTCAGAGATCAGTTCCTCATGTGGTGCTGTGTGAAGGGTGTTAGTAGGTGCTGGGCATCACAGGTGGGATGTGGCGTGAACCTCTGTAGGCTTATTATGGAGCAAGTGTACTAAATAGGGACTTTGCCGTACGAGTTCAAACTCCTGATGGCAAGTGAGGAAATGTATTGCTGGAATTAAATACAGCACTTTCACAATTTTACTAGTATATGCTATTCTTTTATTCAAAGCCACGATTTTGAAAAGTAACGCCGACCACCCTGTTGAAGTGAAATGTTTTTGGTAAGGCCTATAAAATCTCTTTCCATCAAAAAATACTCCCAAAACATTGCTGATGTATTTGATGACTTAGCTGTGCTTCACACTGGCAAGAGCTCTGATAACGGGGAGCGTGTGCTGATGCACTGCCCAACAGCAGCCTTTTTCTTGGTGGAGCCTAAGATGGTGAATAGCATTGAGAAAGCAAACATACAGCAAGCCCAGTACATAAGATTGCTGAAAAGTGTGGGTCGAAACATGTATTTCATGCTCTCCTAAAGGCAAGTGAGTTTACTTCTAAGGTAGTCTAACAGGAGAGTCAAAGCCTGGTCACGAGAACGCCTTCTTTGCAGCTCCCTTGAACGTGGATGAATCTGATGTGCTCCCACTGAGCCCGGCTGTTGAGGCAGGGGATGGAGGGCCATGCCAGGTCCGCGTTAGAGCATCACGTTGGACTTGCAAAATGCTTTTCTGCTTTTTGTTGTGGCTTTTTTTTTTTTTAAATGCATCTAAACAACTCAAGTGTGCCTCTAATTCTTCCAAGGGTGTGCCAGAACAGACACCTGCCTGAAACCTGGTCCCTTGCTAATGAAATAACCAGGACACAATCAGATCTTCGTTTCCAACTGTGCTTACCAAACAGAAGAAGCTTTGATTGCCGTGCAGAACACATGCAGTAAGACAGGGAGAGCGGCGGGTGTGAACACTTCCAAAATACCCCATCCTTACCCAAAGCATAGCTCTGATATGTAGCCAAAGCGTCTCTCTGCTGGAGTTGGAGAAAGCAAGAAGTCCTTTTCACCATCAGCAACTGTTGTGGAGGGGTTTTCCTAAGGGCGACTGCGGAGCCACACAAAGCGTGCTCCTCGCTCTGTTCCAGCGTGTTTGTCTGCGTGTCAGATGGATGTTGCTCTGTTGGAGTTTTGGACCGTTCTGTTGCCTTCTATTTCAGTTGCTGAAATGTGTTATTTGTAAAATCATATGATGCAATCTCCGCTTGAGAAAGGAAAAGGAAAGACTTGCAACACCATTAGGTTCGTAGCAGGGGTATGGAATAAAGTACAGTTAATGTGTTGGAACAAGTGTGTTTTGGCCTTTTCTGGAATTAATGTGTACCTGATGGTTTAATTTTTGATAGCCATCAGCTGGGAGGAACTTTCTCTGGCTTCTTTTCAAATCTGAGATCAGTATTTCCCATTTACTTCTGTTTTTACTTGCTGCATTTAGTTTGTTTATGTACTTTGCTTTATCTCTTAATCTTGATATATAAGGATCAAACAACATACTCCTTTGTGATACGTGCTGGGTTTAAAAATTAACGCCATTAGCTTTAACTGCTTTTGTGGACGTGTTGCAGTGGTTAAAATCCTAAGCTCCTTTTCTACAGTTCTGCTTCTAGCTGAGTCTTCGATACATTTCTCTTCAAAATACTTAGTCTGAGTGGTGAATAATTTCTGAAAACCAGATGTACCTAAAAGCTGCCCACGGTCAGTAATTGCATTTTTGAAATCAGAAGGGATACTAATTGCTGGGTGCTTGTGGACAGCTTTGGTTCAATATTGGTCATGAACTCAGGCATATAAACCTACAATACCCGTGACTTGTCTTTTGAATTGCCACGCATTTAGTCTCTTCCTTTTCCTTGATCCTCATAATAATATTACCCCTCGGCCATAGTGGCCGTGGGTTAGGTACCAGGCGGTAGGACGTGTTAGCAAGTGTGCCCAAAACACGGTACTTTATGCCTCATGGCATTGCTAATGTTTTGGGAGGACAGATAGAAGAGCTTTTTCCAAATTTCACTTGTTTTGTATCACCTACGACTTGTAAAGAGACAGAGAGGCCCTGTGCAGTGGGAGAAGTCTGCCTCAAAAGTCTTTGATAGTAGAAGTCAGAGTGAAAATTTAGTGGTGACAAGTGTCAACCGTAGTGGATTTCTGGCCCCGTAGTGGCCGTGGGACTACTGCCGTCATAGACCTATTTTCATAGCCCCAAAAGTACTTGTGCTCTCGGAACGCACAGGCTGCAGATCCACATCTGGTTTTCTCTCTTCTTTATTTGCTTTCTTTTAGGGTCAGAGTATTTGATCTCCGCAAAAGCGAGTCTTTGTGCTCCCTCTATGCCCACCAGTTAGGAGTGTCTGCGGTCCAGATGGATGACTGGAAGATTGTCAGTGGAGGAGAAGAGGGCTTGGTGTGTGTGTGGGACCAGCGGATGGGCACCAAGCTTTGGGAAATGCACGCCAGGTAATTTTGTTTGTGTGGGGTCCTATTGCAAGGGTGTTTATTGGGTCTGGCTGACAGGAGGAATGTGGGAATGGGATGATCCAGGACCAGAATGATATCATGCCCATGCCTAAAGCTTCTGAGAGTTCTGTTTAGTTTTCATGTGATTTGGGAACAGATTGTCTCCTCGCCTGGAGTCTTGTGCGTGTTTCTGTGTGTGCCCTTTAGCTGTCGTAGGCTTTTTACTCATTAGTTAAAAAGCGCTTCAGTCAGCACAAGGGAGCGTGGAAATTTTTTCCCCTGGATGTTCCATGAAGTTCAGTTAATGTCTTCTCCCTGCCCTTTCCCTAACCAGTGTTTACTTTATTGAACCTTGGATTTTAAATGCTGGGGCTGTTGTCTTCAGAGTGACTGGTTCTGGCTGTCTCTATCCGCTAGATCCTTACACGATACCCGTGTTTCTGTTCACCTCATTCACTCATTCCCTTAGCGGTAAGGATCAAAGCCAGGCTGGTATTTAAACTCATTTAAATATTAAAATACCGGTTTGTACTGAAAGCACAAGTACAGTACTGAAAGTACAAGCAGAGATCAGTATCCTGGACTTGACAGAAGACTGTTAGTTGCTACAGCCAAATTATGCTTTCCTGATGAAGGCACAATTCCCAGGGAGTTAGCTTTGTCTGAATGAAGACCTGAAGGATTTAGCCCCATGTAAGTCTAAGTGATACCCTTAATAAGATGAACAGATAAATCCTGATCTTTTTTTTTTGTTTAATGCATCTTCCCCAAAGAGGAGCTAGATGAGGTATTTACAGTCAGAGAAGTTCAAGTTGGAGTTGTCATTGATTAATAGCAGGTATCTCCTTCTCTTTTGACCCTGCGAATTATAAAGCCCGTTGCGATGCGGCTGATGCATTAAGGACAATATTGCATTGATTGTCTCCTGGAGCAGCACTAATGAGCATGCCAAGAAGGAGGGCAGGCAGTGGAGAGATGAGCTTTGGGGGTGTACTAAAAATGAAACCATTAGACTAAACATTTAAAATACTGTTTAATCTATACAGGAATCAAAGGCATCACTTCAATCAAAAAGGCCTTCATAGATAAGACTCTGTGTGTGTGGCGTTACCCATACCTACAGCCCAGTGTCACGGATGGCAAGCAAGGGCAGAAGCTAAGGGAGATGACAGGAGACACGTTAGGGTTGTGGAGATGAGCCATTTTAATCTCTGAAGATAAGTAACTCCTGCTTGAACAGTAAATGCTGTTACAATGCTTCAGGGTTAGTTTATTCACCAGTGAGAGGAACAGCAATGAAGACCAGACCTCTCAGCTTGTGCCATGCAGTGCATTTTTACATCAGCCATGGCTCAGTGCCTGGGGCTGTGAGGGTCCTGGGTGTCCCCATCCTTCATTTTAGGAAGCATCCTGCTCTTCCTAGGAGTGTGCTGCTGCAGTCTTTAAAGCAGCAAAGCAAGTAGGCAACCTGTCAAGGGTCTAAAATATTTTCTGGCCTCCACGTGTGTTCTGGTAACAGCCCACTAGATGGGGATAAAAGCTGTGTTTATCTGCTCCAGACACGAGGAGGAGAGCCAAAGATGCAGATTCCCGGCCTCTGGCCATAGAGAGGGTGCTGATTTAAATGAATTCTCGTTTAATCCAGAGCGATTCCTTTACTGCACTTGGATTTTAGGAGTCGTAATTCAGGTGGCATCTCACCCAGTGCTGTGGGTTATTTTTCAGACATCCAGTCCGCCACGTATGGTTTAATTCTCATAGCCTCATCACTGCGAACATCCCCGATGAGAAAACTCCCCGAGGCGCCAGCATCATAGATGATGACCTTACCGTGCACCGCAAGTGAGTAAGCCAGCTCTGAAGGGTAGAGTTTTTGACACTGCAAAGATCTGCTTTATTACATATTTTTAAATGCGCACTAAGCACCTGAGTCATGATGCAGAGCAGTAATAGAGAAGGTATAGCATTTAAAAAATAAATTTAAAAAAGTTTAAAGATAAGGCTTTCAAAACCATTGATGAATTGGCTCTTTATTTACTTCTCAGCACAACAAAAAAGCATTTCTTTTTCAGCGGGGGAATGTGAAGGCCACTGAAGCCAGACGGGGAATGCAGCCCTTTCCTTGTTCTAAATACTAGTAATGATATCTCTTCCTAAAGGAGAACTACTGGTATCTAATACTGGTATTTAACCTCCAGGTTTTGGTATTTGCATCTCAGAGGGCTGTTAGCATGCCTAATTGAACTATGAAACTACAATGTACTTATCTCCCCCCTTCCTGAACAGATCAGAAATGTTTCAGCAGATGACAGTCATGTCTCTGCAGTGCTGAAGTGAATGATTCACCGTTTGTTTCCAGGGCTTGGTGGGGTCCTTGGAAGGAGGCAGGAGGGAGTTTTCTCTGTTACAACTGCACAGACAGCCCTAGGGCAGAAGGGAAGCGTTTTTATATTCTGCTTGTGAAGCATCGAGTTTAGATCCTTTATGGCGATCTCTAACTTTGTTCATCTCCCCTGTTGAAATATATAATTAAGGTAAAATGGTGTGTCCTGGCTGTGTTTGGTACAGGCATCGAGGAATCATTTATGCCTATGAGTTCTCAGCGGACCAGCTGGCTGTAGAAAGTTCCTACGATGAAGTGACTGGTTACAACTACAACATTGGCCTTGCGGTTCCCTATGATAACATTTAGGTAACTCACTTAACTTGGCTTCTGTGGTCCAACCCTCCGCCAAGTACATGGCCAAAGACAAAAAGGAGATCCACAAGGCACAAGTGCCGAAAAGATGGCGTTGGCTGCAGCCGCGTCAAACGGGCTGAGCGTTTGCCGAAAACTTGGGGGTATGAACCAGAACAGAGAGTATGGCTGCCCTGGAGCATATCACTAAAACATGTTGCTGTGCAAATGTTCAAAGGTCCACTGAGGTGGAACGGAGAGACTGAAGAGCGAAGGGGAACAGTAAACTTCAGTGTAAACAAAAATGTTCCTTCCTGCTGCTTGTGGGAAAAACGCTGCTGATCTCATCTTGGCAGAGGACACGGTCGGGAAGTGAGAGCCTGCTGAAAGTGGTGGGAGGCTGGGAGGACATCGAGGAGTTCATGCCTGTTCTCAGAGGGGAAAAAAACCACCAAGGACTTGGAAAAAGCATCTTGCTGAGCCATGTGTTTGAAATTCCCTTCCTTGTAATGAGCTGCTCATTCTTTTCCATGGAGTGCATCGGTATGTGTCTAGGAACAGGACCGTGCACAAAAGGTTACGGTGGTTGGGAGAGGGGAGTATCATGGCAAGAGGGAGGGGAAGGTTGGCCTTGGCCAGGCTGGATGCTTGGAAGCTCAGCAGGCCGCACACATCAGAATTATTTTTAAAAAAATTATTTTTTTAAGTCGCTCGAATTCGGGATTAAATGTTTTCCAATTGTATATGTACAAGTGTTTGCAGGTTTTTTTGTTCATAAGTCTTTTAGGGTGAACTAACCCCTGTGCACTGAAAGAAAAGGTTGCCATGTCTCAGGTGAGTTGTCAGGTATGCTCTTTGCTGGATCATGCCCTTCCACAGCACCTGGAGGCTTTCCCCAGGTGCCCAGGACTTGGTTTTCTGACACCGTCCTCGCTTCCGAGCTGGGAATTGATCATGTTGGTTTGATGAAGTGGAAGGGATGAACCGGCCACAATCCCTCTGCATGGGTTGTTCACCTTAGTGCTGTGGAGAAGCATCGAGGCTGAAAGAGATGATGTAAGAACCTCAGGTGAAAATGAGGAATAAGGCTTTATCTTAACCCCAAGTTGCACTGACGTAGGTAGAACCAGTTGGGCGAGTGAGAGCTCGAGTCCTGCATGCGTATGTTTTACTGTTTTTAAAACCATTTTATTGTTGTGACTTGTCCTTGTAAATTTACTGGTGCAAGCCAAAGCCACGTAAATCAAGTTTAAATTGAGGTTAAGTTTTAACTTAACAACTTTTTGCTGGCTTAATGGCATCAATTTAAAAGTACAGTGCTGGGGAGGGGTGCAGGAGAGGGACTGTCTGGACTGTCAGTTCAGCCCTTAACCAGTCACTGAGGCAGCCCCTGGAGAGCTTCGTGCTGCCTTCCTCCTGCCACGAGAGAGACGTGTTTCACAGCTCTTCGTTGCCTCTGGCTTGGGGTGGTATTTCATAACCCCTAGGCCATCTTTCATATGTGTGTTTGCTTTTTAACAGTTAGCTTATTCCTCATGATGGACTGATACAAGAAGTGCAAGGGGCAAAGTCATTCTGTCTGACCAAAAGTGTTATCTTTTTAAAGCTTTGGTCTTGGGTTTTTTTTTTTTTCTTTCTCTGCCCTTCTGGGGAGCCAGCTCCCTTCATTCCTGGAAGCGCAAGAAGTATCACAGGTTTTTTCTTTCTCTGCCCTTCTGGGGAGCCAGTTCCCTTCATTCCTGGAAGAGCAAGAAGTATCACAGATACATAGTTTGGACAAGAGCTCAGCTGAAACCGGTCAAATAAATAATAGTTTCTGTAGCACAAATGATTTTGTGGGTTGCTCCAGCCCTGTGTCTTCTGATGTGGCTGAAGAGAGCGAGCTTCTGCCATCATTGTTGTCTTCCCATCCGTGCCGTGACCTGCTGCCCCATCTCACTTAATACACCCTTGGCTTGTTCCGACTTCGACTCTCCTTATCTTGCCTCATTATCTCGGGACAACTTTGTTCTTTCTTCATCTCCCTGCTGCAAGTAGCAGATAAGTTTGTCTTGTGACCGTGTGTGTGAGGTCCTTTTCCTGGAGTCCACCTCCACACTTCCCCTTTCCTTCTGCACTGCCTGCAGCAAGGCTGCTTCCGTACTGCTCCTTGACCGTGGTAGTCACTGAGCTGCTAGAAAACGGACGCTTTGCAGCACCTGCATTTGTAGAGGCGGTTGCTTTCTTATGCAGAGAAAACCTACAAGTCATCAATTCGTTGGGGACCATCCAAATACCAGAAGTCTTGCATCGCCTCCAGGGGAGAATGAAATTCTCTGTCCCCGCAGCCACCATTTCTTTGGCTCACGGTCTGGATACAGCTCCTCTGGGTGGACTGGAGGGTGGTCCTTTTGGTCTGTTCTGTCTATCACTGGAATTAATTTAGGAAGGTTGTACCACAGCAGAAGATTGTGTATGTATTTAACTAGCATTCGTAATGTAAATGAGGGCACTTAGGCTGTTGAAGAGTATCCATGTTGGGAGTTTAATTTTTGTTTCTGAAAAGGGATGTTGTCCTACTTCACTGGGTAGTCATTAATACCATGCTGAAGTGGGTGCTGGAGTGTAGCAAATGAAATTGTGA
Source organism: Phaethon lepturus (assembly GCF_000687285.1). NCBI lineage: Eukaryota > Metazoa > Chordata > Aves > Phaethontiformes > Phaethontidae > Phaethon > Phaethon lepturus. The sequence goes on along the minus strand of NW_010550730.1, from coordinate 2,058 downwards.
CTGTTTACGTCTTCGTCAGGGTTAGGTGACATTTAAATGGAGCCTTTTCCCTGATAACTTCAAGAGCAACAGTGGAGTCACCATCCAGTCTGCTGGAGATAGATGCCACCTTTGAGGACCCCGTAGGACTTGTTAGTGCTACCCGTTTGTGGCGGGTGGGTGCAAAGGGGGACTCGTGTCTCAGCCCGGTTGTATCCCACAGGCAAAGGCTGTCACTGAAGAAGGGGACATCTGTCTGTGTTGGGTGGTGCCCAGGGCTGATGGCAGGGTTTTGAGTTGAGGAGCTGCAGTCAGGCCATGTTGGACCAGTGTTGTGGATTGACCAGGCGGAGGTTGGGCTGAAAGTGAAGGCTCATGCCGTGTGAGAGCGTGGTGCAATGTGCCAGGCTGGTGACCATCAGATGGGCTGGGTAGTTGGGGACAGCTAAAGAATCGGAAGGCATCAAAGGAGGAAGCAGTTTGGGGTGAAGAGCCTCAAGAACGATTTCTGGTTTCTATTGTTGATGACAGTGATCCTTAGCAAAAAAGAGGTGTCTGTCATCTTTGTGAGGAGGATCCCTGGACACAAGTTTCTTCCCTGCTATTCTCCAAAGAGAATATATGATCAAAGGGGGAGGCTGCGTCTCTATGGCAGCCTCCAGCTGCTATGAGGCTCCGGAGCTCTGACTTCATGAAAAGCCATGGGTGGTGCGTAGCAAAACAGTCTTGACGCAGAGGACGTGGTAGGACGCACTCGGCTGTAGTGCCGTACTGGAAAAACCCCAGTCCTTCCACATATTTTGGGTCCAAGCTACCAGCAAAGGCCCCAAGAAAGTGCCTTTTGCCTCTCTCTCGTGTCCTTGACCGCCTTGGCAGTGGGGGAAGAGCGATTCCAGCATTTCGTGGTCTGCCATCCCTCTCTTGCTGCGGAGGAGTGGTGGGAGGAGCAGAGAGGGATTTGGGGGGGCCTCTGCCTCCTCTCCCCTTCCCCGTAGCTCGGCTGCACAGAGCAGCACCTTCCCCTCATGTTCTGCGGTCTTTCCTGAGCATGTGCTATCAATGAGCCACGGCTGTGCAAAAAGTACTTCTGCGTGCCCTCTCCGCCCCTCTTTTCCTTCAGTAACGTGGCCGCTCATTTCCCCCTTCCGTGGATGGTCCCAAAACCTTCAGCTACGTGTTGGCCAGTGCCGATGTCCTCTCAGCCCCCACCAGTCCCTCCTGTTCCCTGCTGCTGAAGGGGAAGGTGAGGCAGCGGCGGCTGGAGACCTTGTAAGAACCAAGGGATTAAGCAGTGGAAACGGGTGGGGGAAGCGGGTGCTCCAGCTCAGGATTTGTGCCCTCGGCGGATTCCGGGACCTTCAGCCTCGGGGCCGAACGCATCCTTGCGGAGGGCAGCTGCTGGCTTGGCTGGTGGAGGAGGTGCTGTGTCACCTCTGCATTGGAGGGTGCCGTTTGAAGAAAAGACCAAGCGCCCCAAAATTCAGCTTACAAATGCTGCGTGTTCCTCTGCTGCCCTCCTGCTCCTCCCGACCTTCCCAGGCCCCCGTCCCCCGTGTTTCGGTCTCTCCCGCCTTTCCCAAACTCTGCTGTGCCCGAGAGATGGGTGGGGAGGGTGAGACGGGCGACACTGCTGGGGAGCTGGATCAAACTCTCTGTTCCTTCTGTGCCAAAAAAACCCCAAACCTGCCTGGGGCACCTGTGCCGCAGTGGTGTGTCCAGAACCACGAGCCGCTGCTCTCGCCCATAAGCTGCTCAGC
>NW_010550730.1:0-261 GCF_000687285.1 Phaethon lepturus | reverse complement strand
CCGCCGGGGTCTGCGACGGAGCCGAGTGCCACGTCACGAGTCTCGGCATCTTGGCAGCTCTGGCCGTGCCCCGTAACGGAGCCCTTACCCTTTATTGAGTGCTCCGGGCTCTGCAGGATTTTGCTGCGGTCTGCAGCAGGACTGTTACCCTTGCCAGCTGCCCCAGCGCCGTGCCAGTTTTTCCAGCCCTTTACAGAATTGTCATCCTCCGTCGGGCTGGATTTTGCTGCGCGTAGCATCAGCGTTGCAGCACGCGGTGCC
>NW_010550729.1:13088-13582 GCF_000687285.1 Phaethon lepturus | reverse complement strand
TTATTTTTTAGATAAATTATTTTCTCAGCCCCAAGCCTGGAGATGCTTGTGAGAGACCTACCCGCAGGCTTTGGAGAGGTGAAGCAATTTACGCATTTGCAGGGGTTTCTACCAGTTCCCATAGTGGGCAGCCAGGAACACCTCTGTCCTTAAAAGCAGGCTTTAAAATGGTAAAAGAATAATTTGTAAACTTGGGTCTACGTTACCAACAGAAGGCTCTAGGTCCTGCGGGCTCCAGTTCCCAGAGTTGCAGAGCAGGAAAACTAGAAAGAGAACTCGGTACCTTTCAGTCACCTGCTGGGTTGTACTCGGGGGGAGCAGGGAACGAGAGAGACAAAATGACAACTGACCTTATAAACAAAGGTATGTTTAGGGCTTCTGGTTTCAGGAATAAACCGATATTTACTGGTAAAAGTCTGCCAAAAAACAAAAAAAGAAACACAGGATTACTGGTAAATATTGGTTTATAAGGAGAAGTTTAAAAAAAAAAAAAA
>NW_010550729.1:0-13057 GCF_000687285.1 Phaethon lepturus | reverse complement strand
AAAAAAGAGAAGTCATTGTGTTCCTGATCTCCACGTGCTCCTGGGCAGGAGCCGAGAACTGCCCTGCGCATCCCTACACTCGGCGACACCTCTGGCACCCGGACGCCTCAAACCAGAAGCCTTGTGTTGAGAGGAAAGTTGTGTTTCTTTCCTTTACTCCCCTTAAACTACGCGTTTCTTTCTGGATTTCCCCCCACTCCTCCGCAAGGCTGGTCCTACAGGGGTTTGGCTCAGGACATGGAAAGTCTTCTTCTGAAACCACTTGGAAATGAATTTGTACATAATACGGTATCTCGTCACCAAGGCTGCTGGTGCCTGAGCCTCATCTACTCCCTGAGATACCATAAAATATACAAGACTGAGTGTATATTTTAAATAAAGCATTTTCTTGTAAGTGGCATAAACCCATTTGTTTTATTTACATGCTTATTTATTTCCAAAAATAGAGTTGGTCCACATTGGACAAGAGAAATCAAGAAGCCATACAGTAGAAGAGTTAAAAGTCCAACATTTAACCAAAGTACAATGAAATTCCAGAGTCTGTGGCTGACTTGAACCACAGAAACATACACATGAGCCACACAGACATTTGTACATAGAGCATTATATTACCAATAATATTTGCAAACATGAGGTCAAGATGGCTAAAAACCCAGCAGAACCGAACCAGGGGCCATGGCTGAACAGAACTGGGTGGTGAGCGGCCATCACTACCGCAGGGAAACACCACTCTCCAGAGATTTTGCTTCACTTTTTGTTTTTGCTTTAACTGAGAAAGTCCTAATTTTTCTGCCCTGGGGATCAAAATTGAGGACATGGTGAAAGCCACGCATAGCTCCCTAAACGCACACCAAGCGGCCGGGCAACGCGCGGGCAGCATCACCCATGGAGATGCCGGGGGTCTTGTACCCGTGAAGATGCAAGGAGCGTGAAACAGCGCAGATGCCAAATGGCACTGGCAACCCCCGGGGCTGGCTGTGCCGGGGCTGAGCTCTGCTCTGAGGACCAAAGCCCAGCCTAAAAACCATCGGGTCTGATGCTGAAGCAGGGCAAATCTGCAGGGCAGGACCCCCGTCCCATCTGCCCGGACAGACTGACCCTGCCCGCAGCTACCCTGCCTTAAAGATCACCTGGAAAAGAAAAAGTAGGTATTTATACCCTTGTGGTGTGCTGCGGGGTGTCTGAAAAGGGTCTGCATGGGTTTTGTATTCAACACAAGGATTTCCCTCCCTTGCCATAGGCAATTTTTGGCATTAGTAATTCCAGTCCCATCTACCTTTTCTGGAAGACCACAAATAATCCAGCCTGAACAGCCCTATGATATTAAAGGATGTTGCACTGGACTCATGAGAGAAGTGATTTTTACTCAAACAATTTAACTTTTTTACATTAAAAAAAAAAAAAGTTTGGAGGCCTGATTGACAGCAGCAGAAAAAAAAACAAACAAAAACGGAAAAGATGCATTATCTCTGCGTTATAGCCTGGTTTATCTAGGTATTTCCATGGACCTCACTGTGATAATATCTCAGTGTCTCCAAAGGATGGGAAAAGAGATTTAAGTCTGTGTGTTCTCCTGCAGAGAATCACAGCAAGGGGCAAGAGAGTTGTAGCACTCCTGGTATTTCTACAAACAACCCCCTGTACGGGGTAGAACCGCATTGAAAGGGTATAAATTAATTTTCCTTTTTCAAGTCATCTTTGATGCTCACAATATTAAGCCTAGTCCAATGTGAATGCTAGTGTAGAGCTAATTTACAGAATACCAACAATAATTATCTGTACCTAACAGGATTTAAAGGCAACTATACTCAGTACATTTAGAAAAAAATGCTATTACCAAAATGCCAGACCTTTGACAGCAGTTAAAACAGAAGCAGCCGTGCAGTTTTCTATGTGGACAGGCAGCCTTTAGCACAAGTCGTTATTATCATCTGAGCCTGTAACAGACAACTTTATCTTCTGATTTGTCTTCTAGAACATTTCTAATCTCAGATGTGAAATACATTTTTAAAAACAGATGGGCCTGATCCCGTGCAGTTGGGTACATACAGCACTCCCCAATGAAACTCAAAGCCCAAATTCCTAAAGAGAGAGCACAAGAGATTTTTTTTCTTACATCAAATAACTATCATGCAAGCATACCATGACGTTTTTATATTAAGTACTTCAAAGTCAGCTGGTATAATTTAACCAGAAGTGAGCAATCTAATGAAATTAGTATTTCCAGAGGGAGGAGACAAAGTTGTGCCAGTGACAACCACCAGATTACCAAGGGAAAACAGCACAGGGACACCATGGGGGTCTAATGAACTGTGTTACAGGAGAGTTCACGCACAGCAGCCTCTCAGACCTTAGCACCTAAATCAGTAATATGCAGTTATTTTCTATGGCAGTCTATCCACCTTCACTTCATTTGCTTTTGCTACCCAGAATCAGATAGTCTTCTTCCTGAATGAGCAAATCACTTAAAGCCTGGCAATATTGTTGGAGCATTACAAATTGCTTTTTTTCCCCCTGCCTATTGCCTTGCATTTCCCAGGGTCGGCCACCACCGCTGCAAGCTCACAGTACCAGACCTTATCATGCTCTTCTGAATTTTCCAGTCACGGCCAGGCTGAAGTCACTTCTCTAGTATAAACCAACCACTCTGCTCTTTCATTTGTCAATTCTCGTATTTAAACACTGTCTCTAACTGAAAGGTGCCTGCGGTTAATCTGCTCCTACTGCAAAATCCGATGATTTATCAAAGCGCTTACTCTTTGGTACCCTTACCTACTGAAGACAGGGAAGGTGGGAAAAGCAAGGGTATTTGCCACAACTTCTAGACTTTTAAGAAGCCTAAAACTAAGCTAGAGCAGCAAAGGGTTGCTCTAGCTCACAGCAGTTAGCTACGGGTCCTCCTAGTTCTCTTGGGAAGACAGGTAACACAGGTCTGCATGTGTACACCCCGCCACCCCTCAAGAACAGAGCTAGACGAGACCTGGAAAATCTTGACCAGACCTCTCTCCCTACTCCTTCCCTTTCTGCCATTGTCAAAAGCAAAACCTGTTAGTTTTTTCTCGCTCAAAACAAAAGAAAACAGAACATATCCACAACATTAGCTGCTGAGGCATGATCTGGGATCTGTCAGACCTGCAAGTCAAGCTCAGAGTAGGAATTTGAACTGGGGGTGTCACATCACAAGAGAAATCTAGATGTCATGCTACCCAGTATTCTGGGCTTGTTTCCTCTCTTCAGCCTGGACCTAGATGTGCTCACCAGAAAAGTTCAACAAAAATTAACCCTTCTCCACCTCACAACTCTGGTTTTAATGGATCGGTATTTTCTAGAGGAAACTCATTCGCTCAAAGGCTGAAGATCTACTCAAGATGCAGACCTGGAAGCCTTCAATCACCTTCTCCAACTAGACTCCTGTCTACCTTGTGCTGACCCAGTGATCAACATCGGCTGCAACCAAAGAAGGACTCCGTGATATTTCTCTTCTCATTACAAGCATAATTTTTTAATACCTTCTCGGGAGGACTTGATATAAACCTTTTAAAACATCCAAATAAAGATCAGTTGATTCTCCACCTCCTGCTGTTTGTCAACATGTTCAAAGATTCTGGTAGATTACCCAGAAAGCCAGATTGACCACAGAATCACAGAATGGTTTGGGTTGGAAGGGACCTTCAAAGACCACCTAGTCCAACGCCCTGTCTTCCCAGGAAGTATGTTGCTTTCAGCCTATCACACACTGAAGACTTACAGCACTTCAGTTTCTCCTTTTCAAACCAGAGTTCAGGGTTGCTGATTTGCAATTCCCAGTGCCTTGTTTAATACTTTAATTAAAAAAATAATAATCCGACATTAGGATGTTATCTAGTCATGAAGAATACTAAGCTATTTTTTAACAAACAGCCCTGTTTTTGCTAGTAACTTTAGCGTTTCAGTCTCAAGCTCTTTTAAAACTCCTAGGTACACCTGTTGCTCTTCCACTTGAATTTACTACTTTACTCCTGCATCTTTGCCTCAAACGCTTTCAGAGGGAGGCTCTTTATCTTTACCATCCTGAGGAGTAGGTGATTTTCTCCTGAGCCTTCTCTCTGATATACTTAAAGTAGCATTGGCTCCCTAAGGCCCCTGGCTCTTCAAAGCCCCTTCTAGACTGCTTAATTTCCAGATCATGGGTGACCTGCCGTACCGCATAGCTCTTTTCGTTACTTTGCAAGATCTGGACTTCTGTCTTTTGACGGAGTCTTGCTGGACTCCAGAATTCCCTTTCTTTATAACTATTTTACTTCATAACTTTGTAACTATTTTACTTTCTAACAGATTTCCATTTCAGCTCTGAAGGTCCTTCATGACAGACCTCTGCCTAACTTGGATATCTGTAACCTTTCCAGGTTATCTATGGGGCTGCCCCAACAAGGACTTTATTTTTCTGATCTTCTCCCCTGCAATATTTTATAATACCAGACTCATTTTTAGTCCAGCGCCTTCCACCCCTGAGGATGCTGAACCTGTAATCGTACTGTGGTCACTGCTATTTAATGACTCAGTGGTAATTATATCTTGAACCAGTTCTTATGTTTTAGTCCTAAATCAAGGCTAACTCTATACCAGGCTGTTACAAGAAGTGATCCTTTAAGTAAATCAAGATGTTTGTTCACCAAAACATTAGCCAGCTCCTTCCCAAACAATCCGTCCAGATAGCATGGACTTAATTGAATTTACTTTTTTTTACATGTTTATGAAGACGCATTAGCCTGGTCTTCTCCCAAGCCCCACGAAATCCATAACCACCTTCTTGTCTGGAACAGAAAATTTCCTAATACCTCCATGTCATTAAAATATGGGATTTATATCCAACATAAATTTTGCTGTGTGGTCGTCACTATTCCAATTTCCTCTCAGATTTTATGTGAACTTTTTAGATCTAGTGTTTCTTTATATCTTTATGACCTAGCATGCCTATTCAGTATAGTTTAATGGCAGGTAATGCAGTAGCTTACTGATTTTCATCACCCCCTCCATGTTTCAATCAGACCAGATATGTCACGGTGTTTTTAGACTGCCGAGCAATCTGCAACAACTATTTCTGTTTCATGTTTCCACACCGGTATGCAGACTTTTTTCTCGTTTGGATCGCATGCCCATTTCTTACCCCACTCTGCAGCCTGACAGCTGGTTGCTCCCCCCACATACACAATTCTGCTCTCAACATCCTTGTACCCCACGCCAAAAAGTTGCCCCTTGCCCTCCAGGAGAAATGGGCACACGTTTTTGTTCCCAGCACTCCCGTTTAGCGCCTTCACCCAAGCCCCGACAGCCTCAGCCTTCCACCAGCACTGTGTTCAGTCCATCCTCCCAAAACCCTGACCACTTTCTGTGCCACCAGTCTAAGGGATGCTTTGGCTGAAGTGGACACCAGCCCACGCTCCGAAGCCATGACTCTTAACTTCACCTGCTTATCATACCCTTTCTATCATTTTCCCAGGCATGCATTAAGACTTTAGGAAGAGGTATGACCATGCCCTAAAATTCTGTCTTCTTCTCAGGCACACAAATTTAGCTTCCCAAGTATCTCATCTTCAAGGATGACAGCCCCAGGCTTGCCCCAGGCACTCTGATATCTTCCAGGATCTACTTGTCCAGTCAACAGGCAACTGGTCAGATGGATCTCCTAAAGATTGAGAGCAGAGCCTGTATTTTGCATGACTGAATTTTCTGCCGTCCAAACCACCCAGACCTACTTCCCCAGCTTCTGGAGGCATCTCCAGAACAGAGAGCAAGTCCTCAACCAAGGCTTTAGTATTAAATTACAAATCGCCCTTTTAATCCTGTCCAGTTGCAAGTCAAGTTTCCACAAATAAAAGGCAAGGCAGCCAGTGCCAAGGTGAAGATGGACCATGACCAATCTGCAGATGATTTAATGCCATCTCTTCTCCACCAGCTCAGCAACTTTGGCCTCAAGACACTTTCTGGAGCTTGGAGCACCTCCACTTGTTGCACTGTGTAGTGTTTTATCAGACGATAATCACTCACGAAGTATGTCCTCTCTGCACTCGTGTGTGCAGTCCCTAGTGCAATCAAGCCAACGTTCTTCGATTCCCATAATTAAACTAGGATTTTTACTTTATGACCATATAAAGTCCATCTTTAAACTAAAAATAGACTGACTGTTAATGGATTCTTTTTTTAATTACTTTAAGCCACCAATTAGGGACTTTCATTGGACAAGATAAGTTACATATGGCCTTGCAGAAGCCTGCAAGGACTCATTTACCAGGACCTTTATTGACAGTTTCAGCTCAGAAGCCAACTTCTTTTTTTTTAAAGGTCAAAGGAGCCTCTGAACACAGCACTGTCAAAAGACCTGTCCACAAATCAAACTGTTTGCATGCGTGAAAGCAGAGATGACAATTACATGAATTTACAGTGCTTAGTTCAGGATTATTAATGCTAGAAAACAATTCAAAGCCTCTAGTCCCTATTTTGTTCAGAGACCTGCCTGGTTGCCCTTCAGCAGCCCCTGGCAACGGTGATCCTACTGTCATTTATTGTTTAAATAAAATAATCTTTTTAATAAAAAGAACTTTTGACCTAATTAGTAACTCTGTACCTGACAAGATACTAGCTTCTTTTCTTCACCTCTGGTGCTGCTCACACGTTTTTCTTAAGTTGACCTGCCCACACAGCTCCTGATAAGCCAATGCTACATTGCCAGCTCTCCTCAGCATCACTTGAGTGGGAGGTTTAAACACCAGATTTCACAAAATCCTTTACCCATGTTCCCTAGCCCCTGCATTCCTTGAAGTATTGACAGGTCAGTAAGCCTTCACAGTTAGCCTAGAAGTGAGACAGCTGGGCCTGCTTCTGCTGGACTGACACAGAAGAGAAGAGCTGGCCCTTGAAATCCCAGTGCTCACCTCTTGACATCCAGGTGAGTCTTGAGGAGTCTGGACCAGCTGATGCCAATGTGCTGATGCACACTCCCAAGGAGCTGCTGGTTTGAGCTCCTCAGCCCATACTAAACGCCCAAGCAAAAGGCAACCCAGGAAAATCAAGTTCCAAACCTCAGGAGACTACAGACAATAAAGCCAGCAGCTTGCATCGCACTCACAAACTGTTGTGCAACCAGGACAGAGCACGGAGGAATAAAACACATTCCCTAGTGAGACACTACAGCAAGCCCAACATGGGGGACAGAAAGACACTCAACTAATGTGGCTAACCTTCAAATGACAGTGCTGCTCTGAGATGTCCTATCCAGACAGGTCCTGCCCAAGATGCACAAACGCTGTCCTGCTCTCTGGCACGTGACAGCGGGCCTTTCTGCCCAGAGTTAGAAGAACAAAACCCATCCCAGTCTTTGACTGGCGCTAACATAGCAGCTGGAGGGCACTGCAGGTATGATGGGCACCCAGTGATTTGAGCTCAAGAACATATCAGGACGTTCACCAGCAACTGAAAAAACTGCCACTGCTCATTTTCTCCACTCCTAGCAATACAAATTACCCAGGCATATATCTTATATAGACTTAGCCTCCTCCAGCCACCGCGTGTAGCCTGCAGCTTCATCTCAGCACCAGCCACATCAGCACAGCTGACGACACAGAGGAGCTGAAAACACATCAGTGGGGGTCAGCCCCACATCAAGCCCCACAGCTCACATGTCCTCACACATCAGCCTCGAAGCTCCCTGTGCCTGTGCTGGCCCACCCTAGAGCAACTGTGCATCAGTCCAGCAGGATGATGCCTCTGAGAGCCCCGACTCAGCTCCCAGAGCTTCCCATAAGCATGACAGTGCAACCTCACAGTGAAACCACTGACGTGTGTCAGTGAGACATGATCTTTTGCACCAAGACAGTCACCCATGACAGCGGCCGCACGGCCTCTGCACCATGTCCAGTACAAAATCCAAACCTATTAGGGACAACATGGTCATGGGGATTCAGATGCCGTTTGCAAGCCACCCTTACAAACAGCTTTCCATAGAAATCAACGTGCTGACTGGTATGACACTTCAACATGTGGAGGTTTTTCCCTGAAAAGCTGTCTAAACCTCTCCAAGGCATGTACTTTGGCTTCCCAGTGGCACACAGCAGATCAGCTCCCGCAAGAGCTGCCTCCCTCCAAGGTCTCGCTAGCCAAGAGGGGTACATCCCTCCATGCTGCAGATGTAACTCCACGCTTATCACCTCTCTCATCTGCAACAGAAAGAATGAAGCTTTTCTTCGCTTCCTGCATATTTCAAGATAGTGTTTCAAGAAAAAAACCCTTCTGTGCCACAGCCAGGAAGGCTCAGCACAAACTCACACTGCCAGCGTTGCAGCCAGTCCTCTTTTCACTTCAGTCTCCTACGTGGCCTAAGCCTAAGGTGTGTATTTTTGCAAAGCTTACGTCAGGACGGACAGCAAACCAACCAATGACCAGCAAAGCCAAGGAATTATCTGAGTTAAGACCAAGCTACCTGCTGGCGAGATCCAGAAGATGCCCATTCAAAGCAAATGCTCTGCCAGCTGATGGCTCATCCAGAAAGGAGCAGAAGTATGCCACATGTTGTGAACCTAAGCCTCAAGATGAGTGCAAAAATGGCCAGCCATCTACACAGGCAGTCAGTTGTTTTTTCTAGGGCTATGTCTACACGAGCAATCAGCACAGCCAGAGCCAAGTTTGACAGCAAAGGAGTCACTACTCAGGACCTGATGGTCATGTCATCTGTGTTTCAGGGATTTTACTCTCCCATGATCTCTAGCTTGTTCTGACAGACCCAATGCACAATGGTTGGTAGAGCTTGTCTTTTGGCTTAGTTAAACCCCAAACAAATCAGGTCGTGTGCTCTGGGACTGCTCCATGATAAAACCAAGGTATGTTATGCAGGGACAGCAGAGCTCTTCGCTGCAGAAGCGTACACCCCATCTGAGCTGCAAAAGCTACTGTGGACACCGCCGCGGTCCTGGGGACGTCTGGTGCCGGGTCCTGGTCACTCAAAATGAGACAATATCCATGTGCAGGCAAAACCTACAGCCACCCTGAGCAGGGCTGCATCTTGGCTGGACGTGGTGCCTTCCAGAGCAAAAGGCTCCGGATCAGATCCCCTCTCCAGGCAAAGGAGCGCCAGCAGTATTGATCCGCAGAGGGACAGTGAAGCATTGTTCAGGGATATCCAGACATTTGCTCTGTCTTGTTCTAATCAGTCAACACTCAAAAGACAGATAGCAGGGCCAGAAGTCTTCCATCTTTATCTTTTTTCACTTAATCTCCAGCTGACATTTTTCTGCGAAAACAGGACTCATTCCTTGCTGTATGAATTCATCTGTCCCTCTTCTGTGATATTTTGCCTCAAACAGGTGACACAACTGTTTACTACTTGTATAGAGGCAAGTGTGACATGCTCCAACTCTCCTGAAAAACATGACTGCTCATCTGGCTTCAGCCACGTACTGACACCGAATTGCAGAGGCGGGACCAGCAGAGCTATCCCAGCTGGGGAGCCCGGGAGCTCAGCCCCACGCCCCCGCCATGCCGTGCTCCCCTGGGATCGGCTGCCTGACGCCCCTCGGCTGCCCGCAGGGAAAGGTCTGCCGGAGCTGCTGTCATCTGGCTCTTACGTGCTTCTCTGCAAGCGGCACCAGCTATCCTCGAGTGCTAAAGCACTCGAATGGCGGCCAAGGCACCCCGCAGCCATCCACCTCTGCCAGCCCAGCCCTCCCGCCTTGCTCTGAAAGCCTCTCCCCACCCTCCAGACGGATAACACCTCCTCTGCTGCGCCTGCTGGGAGCTTCTCCCCGGGGACAGACTCTTTTCACCCAGCTTGGTACCCGCCTGAGTCCACTGGCTCAAGAAATGTCTTCGTTAGCGACAACGGCACCAGACCTGCTTGCAGGAGGGTGCGTCCAAAAGCAACCTGCTCATCCTTTCCCTTCCAACGTAACTCTCCAGCAGCAACTTTTACGCCATCCAAATTGCAATAAAATATCCAGTATACCATTAGAGAAGTAACTCTGTGAACCCCTAAAAATGGATGATTTGGCATTTTGTTCTCTCTGCTACCTACAGCTCTTCAGACCTGCATTAACGACAAGCAATGCACAGCCCAGCAAAGGCTCATAGCCCACTTGTATTTTGCAAGAAGTGGGACGCATTGTGGACCCCTATGTGGGCTGACTTTCCCCCAGATTGTAGTACTGCTACAACATAGTCCCATCGGGAAGCAAAATGCTTTGAAAAGATAAAAAGTAAAAAAGAAGGATAGGCAGGCTAAGAGAAACTCCCAGAGCAGACCCAAGACCATCTGGCATGAACGGTACGGGAGCGGGGAGGCAGCATCGCTGATGGGAGCAGAGCAGGCAGCCCGACTCTGGCAGAGGAACCTCAGCTGCCACACGAGAGGAGCATCCTTCCCGTGCCATCAGGCCATCACCCTCAGTAATTTCAACATGAGAGATCCCACTTAAGAGAAAAAAAAAAATGCCATAAACTTCAGGTCCAAAGATTAGGCTCTGGTTAAAACAGGCTTTTAAAAAAGGTTGTAATTTTGAAAGTCTGTTTAGATTAACCTTAACTAGCTTTAAACTATATGTACGTATCTCCTTGCCAGGTTCGCAACCCACACACAACATTTTGCAGTGCCAGTGAGCTAAGCCATGTGCTTAAAGTGAGCGGAGTAAAAGGAACCACAGGCTTGAAAAAAAGCTCTGGGTTGAAATTATCTTTCATTGTTGCGAGTGGCACAGGAGATGGCAACAGCAGAAGGAATCAAGAATAAAAATGGAACTCACTTGTTTACCTTGTCGGTTTTGTCAAAACATTTTGACAACACTTTGCATGCAGCCCGCTTCTCTGTTCTGTTACCAAAAATTCAGATCCTTTCACCTATCTTCACGCGTTAATAGAAGAAAGCCAAGAAGAGTAAAACTTCTAGGGACAGAAGCGCATGCGCAAAAAATACAAAGCCCAGCACGAGAACTTAAAACTACACTGGACTCCTCTTCCAGGTAGTCCAAACACCAACATGAACAGCGACCCTCCAATTACAAAAGCTGAGTTAACAAGGAGCAGGCAGCCAGCAGAGGAGCATGGCAAGAAAATAAAAGGAAAGTTTGGGTAAGCCTGACAAAAAGTAAAGGGGGGGAGGGAAGGGAAAAAAAGAAGAAGAATAAAAGGTGCAAACCAGGATTTTACATTTGCAATTAAAAATAAAAAATTCTTGACAGTGTCATTTTAACAGAGAAACTCTTCAGCACTTTAGGCAGAGCCCTACCTCCCAGAAGGTAATCCAAGCTGGTAAAAAGCAGCAGGTTTTTGAATGAGCAAATTGCACCGTCGTGGAAGAATTTGCTTTCGCTGCCTTCTTTCCAACTCACCCTAAGAGAGACTTCTTTTCTACCCGTTGGACTAGCAAAACCCAGGGAATTGGTTGGTTCTAGTTACACTTTTGAGATTTCGTGGTTCACGAGAGCCCCCCAAAATGTAAACCTGTTTTAGCATTCTTGTACATTAATGTCAGGATTCTCCACTTCTAGCTCCCACAACTTCTGCCACAGACAAGTCAATCAGATTTGGTATATGCCCTGGAACGGGAAATGGGAGGTCTGGGTTTAAAGCAAACAAGCAAGCAAAAAATAATTACGTCAGTGCTCTGCAAGGTGTTGGATCCAAACTCGGTGGATCTGCTGAAGTCTTCGACCCAAAACACTCAGTAATTTTACTTAAAAAAAAATAAAATTAACCTGTTGAACTTAGAGAAATGAAGAAAGTGGCAGACCGATGAGGAAGGGAGACAAAGTGTGCAGGTGCAAAAACGTTAACGTGCCATAGTTCACCACCTTAGAAGAAATCAAGAGTTTTGCTTGGTTTGGTTTTGTTTTTCTTAAGTGCCAGGGAAACGCGCTTCCCAAAGGGCGGCTTTAGAGTTTACGGGCACCAAGGTGGAAGCATGAAGTGAAGACATGCGAAAACCATCAGGTTTTCATAAACCCTTCTTGAAAAAGTGCACTGTGTTTTTAGGAAAAACGCATATCTACCAAATCTCCACTGACCATGGGCCACTACTTGCGTATGGAAAGTCACATCAATTTGCAGTGTCAATGCTGACATTTTTGCCTTCTCCTTCCACCCACCTCCCCAATTTTTTTCCTTGGGAGACATACAGCACCACTGCATTAGAACGTACAAGAAATGAAAACAGTGAGTACGACTGATATAGATCCATTGACTTTTTATTACAAATGTACTTGATCACTTGGCTTCAAAAAAGTTTAAATCAACCCCTATTTTCTGTACGCCAGTACAAAGTAAAATCTATTTTACAAATTAAATACCTAAAAATTTGACAAAAATATTAAAGTTTGATGGAAAAAACAGTTATAAAAATCTTAAATCCCCTTTTAAGAAGGTAAGCAATAACATCCCCTCCCAACCCCCACAGTCCTGTTATACAATATTAATAGTCATTTTTTTAGAATAGGTAGGTATGTTATATCTTGCTGTTAGCATACAAGTCACTCTAATAGCTTTATCTGTATATACTCCAGTTAGTGCATGAATGCCATCTGATTGAATATAATCAACTATCTTTAACTGATCCCTATTTTACATTTCATAGCTTGCATAGTTTGAAGGGACAAAGGTTATACTACAGCTAATCATAAAAAAAGGTGGTTACAGTGCTATTTTTAAAGGCAACAAAGTAATTGCTCCCCCCAAAAAAAGAAGTTATCGGTCGGCTCTGAGCAGGGGTTAAAACCACGGGCAGCTTTCTGCCTCGCTCGATCGGATCGTCTCTGCCTCGCACCGGCTGCCGGCACCGGGCAGCCCCTCCGCGCTTTACAGCAGTCAAGGAACGGGTTGCGAACCGCTTCTAGCGAGCGCTGCACCGACCACGTTTCAACCCCTGCAAGGGATACGCAAGAAAGTGACACTGTCAAGTATTTTTTTTTTTCCTTTTTCCTCTCTAAAAATTGAATTTTCCAAAAACGCTCTCCCCCGCATATGGGTATGCCTCGCGGGAAGCTCAGCGTCCCGTCCGCGCCCCGCAGCGAGTTTCTGAGCGCTGGCACGGCTGCCCCGC
>NW_010550728.1:0-5300 GCF_000687285.1 Phaethon lepturus | reverse complement strand
GTCCTTTCCAACCTAGTGATTCTGTGAATACACCTTTACTTTGTTCCCTTTACAGATGAGATCTAGCTAGCAAGGACAGCACAGACAGGTAGGCTTAAAATTGGAAATAATCTTGATAAAGTCAAGAAATGACTGGGAAAAAATGGGAGATAGTGGACACCATTCTGTTGGGAAATGTGAGTGCTCCACTTACACTGGAAGAGTCAGATCTACAACTGCAGGAAAGGAAATATCTAGCTGGATAGAAAATCCTCCAAAAAAAAATATCCAGGAGTTACAGTTGATTGCAAGCTGAACATGAATCTGCCTGATAGGCAAATAATATATGGGGATACATGTGCAGAAGAATGGGTTGGGGTTTTTTGTTCTGCTCAACACAGGTCAATTTTGAAATACCCTTTTTCAGTGTTGGGCATCATCTTTCAAAGAGCCTCTGGATCAACTGAAGATCATTCAAATGACAGTTATAAGGACAAGCAGAACTTTAACAAAATAAAAATCTGTACAGAAATGTTGGAAAAACTGATCTTATTTAGCTTAAAACAAGGTGACTAAGTAAGGAAGGGTAAGTGCTCAAATATGTAAAAGGTTATTTTAAAAAGAGCAGGAGAAGAAATTACTTTTGGTAAGGAAAACCTATTAAATAGCAAGGAAGAATGAGGATCATAATCAGTAATATTTCATTTCCAAGCCCAGAATAGTGTAATATATTTGTCTCAATACCACCTGACAATTTTCTGAAGTTTTAATACTTCAGCAAGTTGCATCTGAAGAGTTAGCATATTCTTAATTTCCAGAACAGCCAAAATATTGAACAGAAGGTTTGAAGCACTGAAGAAAAAGGGGGGAATGCAGCAGAATATATATGAGTGGAGAAGATGTAGGCAGGAACAAAGTTAATTGTAGTTGCACCTCTTCATAGAAATAATTATTCTTGCCGTTATTTTAGCAATTATATAGAAATGTCTCTTGAATTGATTTAGGACTGTTTTGTTCTGTTACATTCCAAAATTTTATAGCTCTAATACAATCTTTATCTTGTAGATTGTCACTTGGAAGACTACTGTGGGAAGGAATGTAACATAAGAGTTTGTATGTGTAGCAGTCGTGTGCTGTTAAGTGCTAAGATGTTTTGCTAAATCTAAATCTGTTTATATAATGACATGGCTTCAGTTAGACACAGTTTAGACTGTGCACAGCTTTCAGTTGAGAAGCAGCATAAATTTACAATCAGTCATTTTATTGTTTATAGTCAGAGGTTATAACAATGAACATCATGAATACATGGAGAGATTAATTAGTTTACAGGATGTTAAATCAATATTCTCTGCATACCTGTTTTTGTGTGAGACCTTACATCACAAGTGGGAAGAAAATCTATGGTAAAGAGAAAGATCTTAATGTAAGACAGCTGAATAAAATGCATGTTAGGGCTTCCTCCATTCTAAATTTAGGGCAGATTTAGAGATACGTAGTTTGCTCTGGGGAATTCAAACAGTTTTCTTCAGATGCTGCCTTCTGCTGTCCATTTTTGCACCAGACTAACCCCTTGCTATAACAAGGGTTGCAAGGGTTTTACGCTATTGCAGCCATCCAGTCTGTAGCACAGATAAATTCTAATGTTAGATGCCAATAGTCTTGATTTTAACAGTTTAGAATGAGAATACCTGAGAACAAAGAATTCCCAACAATCCTGTAATCCCTGAATATCAGCCAGTGTCAAAGGGCTGAAAACCAAGGATTCTTGTCTTGTTGATTAATTTTCAAGAGGTACCAACTTTTATACCAAATGAAGGAGAAATTTCTAGATAATAAAAAAGTGCAGGTTGCTAGGTCAAGCATTGCAGAAAATTTATTTTGCAGCAGTGACATCTTTCTCATTGAAATGAAATTATTCATCCTGGCAATATTTTTAGAGAAAATGAATGTGTAAAGCTGCATTTCAGGATCCCTCGCTGGAGGTTTGGTGTAGAAGTTTCTCATGGGTGAAGTTTTACAGTGAGGACGCCTGATCAAAGTCAAGGAAAAGACTTTGGTCGAGTTTGATCTTCAAGCCACCACACTTAGATCCTTTTCTAGAATCATGTAAGGAAATACCAAATGTGGGCTTGTACAAAAAAATATGTTTTAAAATCTGCTTTTGAGGAATAAGGCTATTATGCACATAATCGGTAGAACTGCAGTACTCCTAACTGTTTCCATTAAATCATATGTGTTTTATATAAAGAAGAGGGTTTCAGGAGAGAAGTGGACTCTATAGCCTGAAATCCACTGCACCATCGTTTTTCAGTAGCTAAGTGTCTCTTCCATAGAACTGGTTACCCAAAGTGGATAAGCAATATAAGAAATGTGTAATAAAATTTGGGATGGAAAGATTCAATTGGCAGAAAATGCGTTAATGAGCAGCTGTTCTAGTAGTTTGGCACTGAATCAGAAATGCCTTTTTCTTTTTTCCCCCCTATAGACACCAGGCTCACTTACAGTATTTGCACAGGACTTTGATATTTAAGACACTAATCAATATCCATTTTTTTTTCCCCCCATGCTTTTAAGCATTAGAGGAAACATAGGGGAGTCTTATGTCTAGAGGAACTAAGGACTGAAGCTTATCACAGTGCCTTCATCTTTTGCATTGGGCAGTTCCACAATCTTTTGAGTTGCTGCACTCAGGGAACAATGTTCTCTGTCTTTGAGATATACATTAAATATAAATTCCCCTAATACTCACCAGTAAGAGTTGAAACAAAAGCAAACCATGCTGTCTGTGATTTTCTTTTCTTCTTTTTTTTTTTTTTTAACTCTTGGGCATGCCTCTATATGTCTACTTAAGAATGCAAAGGAGATTGTCTGAATAAAGCAAAAAAATTTAAATGTAAGGAGAACAGAAATGACATTCTGTGAAAAGAAAACATTTAACATTAACACTTAACTCTAAAATAAGCAAGTAGACCAAATTACAATAGAAAGCTACTGTTTTTTTCTTGCTGCTATTGACACTTTTCTATTCCACAGTCTTAGCTCACATTTCTTCTAGCGGTTCCTCTCTGACTTTTCATAGTGCCCATGAATGGAGATAGGAAACAGGTATTTAAACACATCCACATTTCAGAAAGCAACAGGTATGTCTAGGCACAGGAGAGGAATGTGCTTGACAGATGTATGTTACACCAACCTGAACAACAGAATGGGGGTTTGGATTTTTTTTAAGGCAATTTAAAAACAACATCAAGAGAACTCATTTGAAGGAATCTGACTTCTGACATAAAAAATTTCCTTTGTCAATAGTAGCTATCATTGCCAATGAAACATAACAGGGCAAGACCTAGACCTGTATCTCTACACTACTAGGGATATCTCTTTACTCATTTGTGTTATAAGGTCGGTTCACTGCCAGTGTACTGAGTGCCATTTAGGACAATAAATTTAAAGTTCTGTAGGCTGATTTCTGCTTAGGTTGAAGACAAGAGGAAGAATATTAATCATTAGGTGGTGGGGAAAGGAGAAAAGTTTTTAAATCGGCAAACCTTTAAATTAGCCATCTTCTATGGGATGGAAAGAAATATAGCCTAAATTGAGGAAAATCTTGAAGTCACCCAGAATGGAATATTTATTTGTTGGCAAACAGAAGATATAAGGTGTCATAGATTTCAACCACTTCATAAAAACCTTAGTATTAGTCTCAGTGCCTCAAATCACAGTCTATGATTACTAGCTTTCAGTTATGACACTTTAAACTTGCTGTACAGAGCAGCTGGTGGAAATGCTCTCTTGCATAAAAGCCTTTGATCCCGTGATGGATGTTCTATGAATCGGGGTGGGGGGAAGGGACAGAGTGAGAGTGCTGGGGAACAAATAATGAAGCCAGCTGATATTATGGTGGCACAGCGGGAGCGGTATGTTCCATCCTGTTTTGTGATTTCGTTACGGGGAGGCGCTCCTTGCGTGGCACTCGGTTATTGAAATAATATTATCTGTGCATGATTTGTCAGGCGGGTTTTATTAGCATGCTGCAAAAGAACTTGCTTTCTACACCAGTCTGTGATGTTTCTGAGAAATTTTAACATGTTTAAACTCAAAGCAGTAATGCTGTATTTCTGTTTAGATGGGTTTTGCATCCTGGACTCTTCAGGCTTTAATCCTGTGCTTTGATCTGCAGCGCTGTAAGGGTCCGCTGAAGAACAATAGGCTTCTTAATTTATGTATACTATTTTATATCTTCATAGCTGTTCTGCTATTTAAGCTGTTCGCTTAATTGCTTTACTGCATTGTGAAGATGTTAAAAAATTGTTAGTCCTTTAATAACTGTGTAGTAACTATGAAAACTGTTTTAAAATGTAGCTCTATTTAAACTTTAGATTTCATTTGGATTGCAAATTAAGCGATTACTTCCTAGCATCAAAATAATTTGTGTACCAGCAAGTTGAAATACTGTCTTGAAAATGATAAGGGATAAATCCAAAACAACAGGAGGTACCTAAAGGCCTGCTACAGCCACCTTTATGCATAAAGTCCCAGAATGTCGTTCCCTGAATAGTTACATAATGGGATTCCCAAAGAATAAGAGCAGTGTAACATGAGCAGGCTGCCAGCACCCAGCCAAGGCAGCCAGGGATCTGCCTCCACAGTTTGTTCCCATATAGTCTTGTTACCAAAAGATGTGTAAAAGTGATGCAGAACAATTTGAAAAGCTTTCTAAATGTTTACACAAGGTTCAATAACTCTGTTCACGTCGAGCAAAAATAATAGTACAGGGAATGTAACCTTTTACATAGCTGAGATTTGAGCAGGCTCTAGGGTGTTACTTTGTTAGCAATGTGCAATCCGCTTTGGGTTTGCTGTTGGGCTTTTTTAAAAAAAAAAAACTTTTAATCACAGTGTGACTGGAACACAGTTATCTACACTCTGTTTTATTTAAGGCTCTGAATGGGGTGTAACTTCTGTTCAAAGATGGCTTTAAGATGTCATTGATAGGAAGGCTACAGATAAATAGGGCACGCTTTGGAATACTCTGTTTCTAACACAGCACACTCTTCTCTGTGGACAAAAAAAGCCGCAAGGCTGCTATACTCTCTCAAGTGGAGCTGCCAACACTGCTCAGCAAGTAACTGAACCTTTCTCGCACGATTTCAGACAAGGCTCTGTGTGCGCCTTAGCCAACATCACCCGGCGGTTTCGGAGCCGAAGGAAACAAGCCGGGCGCTTGGCTTTCCCCTCGGGGCTGGGACCTACAGCGAGCTTAATCGTGGCGGAGCCAAGGCGCTCGGGGCGGGCCGGGCCCCAGATGTGCCCGCCGGGCCAGG
>NW_010550727.1:0-10812 GCF_000687285.1 Phaethon lepturus | reverse complement strand
GAAGGGGCCAGTTTGCCCCGCAGAGCTCTGCTCTTCCAGGCTGCCTCCTCCCTCCGCCGCTCTGGGCGAGCCAACACCAACGCCCCGTGATGCACAATCCTTTCTCCTTTCCTCCTCCCAAACTGCCAGCTGAGCAGGGACCAGGCATTTTCTGACGTTCAGCGCCTTGCCTGGACTCACCCAGGATTTCCCATCCCAGTCCTGGAGGCCTGGGACTTCTCCGCCTGGGACTTCTCCAAGTACATTCAAACCAGCACAACCGGGGCAAAGCAGCAGCTTTGATGTGTATACAAAATATATAAGAAATATCAAGAAAGAATAAGTAAAACTAAAACCAGTGCACAGGCTGAAGCAGAAGCTATATAGAATGAATTTAATTCAGCGGCGCTGCCTCCCCTGCCATCTTTATTCAGTCATTTAATTAACATTTTCACGATAACCCACATATTTACGTGCGTAACACTTGTTCAGATGGCTGTAATACGGCAACAAAGCTGAGGGCAGAAAAAAAAAGTGTATTTTTTATAGCGCAGGCTGCGAGCTGTCAGAGCGGAGTAAGGCCAGCAGCGCTGCGGCGACCTGGGCGGTCTGAGCGCCGCGCTCCCTTCTGCTCGGCTCAAGGAGACGGTAACTGGGGCAAAGATGGGCTCCAGCTCTCTAGTCTTAGACTTGTGTCTGAGTCCAGTTCCATTTTTCTTCTCATGCGTACTCGTGAGACATTATTGCAAAATTGTGGGTCTGCTGCTCTTCTTCGCTGCTTTGCAAACTCCCGGGTCCCAGCGGATCCAGCTCTGGATGAACAGCTCTGCGTACCTCATACAAATGCTGCCGAAATTGTTGCCATTAAGCCCGTGAAACAAAAGCTGGAAGGCAGAACTGATGCATTTGGACCACGGCTAAGGCAGCTCAGATGCTCAAACAGCAGGGAAAAAAACAACAAAAAAAATCCGTGGATAAAAGCACTGAGCTCGTAAATGTTGAAGAGGAAGGTTTGCGGACGACCTCTTTACAAAAGCTAGAAAAATGGAGACCCGGGAAAGCACCACTGGAACTAAAAAGTAAGAGATTCTCAGTGGAAGAGTTCCGCTACCGAGGTGGAAAACATACTAAAAGGCTGAAGATGCGCTCAACTCGTGCACATGTATACAGCTGCCTGGTCCCCGAGTCCATTCAAAAGCAAAAACGGGCTTTCCTTCGGAACGTTTTTCTCTACACTGAATGCTAAAAAGTCACTTCATACTGCCACAGAAATCTCAAGGGATGCAGAGAAAGAGTTAGATGCAAATCATACTTTTCCTGCCTCTGCATGCTCAGATCTGTGTAAAACACTGCCTGGCCTTCAGTAGTTCAAGGAGGCGCAAGCTTGTTTTTTCTTCAGATTTTAAAAAATAATTCTCAAAAGATAAATTGCAAACAGGATTGGCAAAATTATCCCACTCCAGTGTGTAGACATAAAAAAAGGCTTATCTACTGAAAACCCTCTGTTCTCAAATCACAGACGTGCCCGCTTCAGTCGTACTAAACCCTGGGTTATTCTGGAAATCTTGAACTATGACGGTGTTTGGATATCAATAATATTTTTGAAGCAAATCAACCGATTTCTTTGCAAGGAACAATCCTGAAAACACAGACGGACACTAAAGCTGCGGGCATGGAAGGATGGCAGCACTGGGGCAGCACCGTGAGATCTTCACTCCCTTGTTTGAATCCCGTGGTTTATCCAAATTAACCATGAATCATTATAGGAAGCTAGGGTAATTTTATTATTTTCCTGAGAAAAGTTACTGGGGTTTATGTTCCACTAAAAACACTATCCAATTTGGTATATCAACATAACCAATTTCTTCATGATACAGATATAAGCACGCATTGCCTTTTCCAATATTTAAAAATAATAGAACTACCATATCATTAAAATAAATACGCCACTGTGTTTCTATATGATACGATACTACTTAGATATACTAAAAACATGGAAAATAGGAGAAGAATACCACAGCCTGAGAAGAAGAGAAAATACCTGAAAGATGTCAAATATCCCAATTAATCCCAGGGCCCGTCTTCAGGTCTCAAAACACGAGTGCAATGTTTTATTCCTATTTGAATGCAATAGTATCATTATTTTGGAAGTATTTTTCCTGATGTAATGTCCATGCATTTAATACTGCCAGAACTACTTCC
This sequence comes from Phaethon lepturus, assembly GCF_000687285.1. NCBI lineage: Eukaryota > Metazoa > Chordata > Aves > Phaethontiformes > Phaethontidae > Phaethon > Phaethon lepturus. The sequence goes on along the minus strand of NW_010550727.1, from coordinate 8,631 downwards.
TTTTGGGGCAAAACATTTTAAACCACAGCAGAGAAATAAATCAACCCTGATTTATGGCAGAGCCTACAACACTTAACCCATTCTTGACATCTGGCAAAAATAAATCTTGAAAGCACTAAGTAACTTCTATTGGTAAGGCTGAAAATTATTCGTTATCTGTTGAGGAGGCAAATGCAAGGATAAAAAAAAAAAAGAATTTTAAAAAGTGCTTTAAAAATACCTTAGAAAAACTACTTAAAGTAAGACAATACATCTTTCAGGGCTAAGGAAGTAGACCTGATTAAGTCTATGCCTATAAGTAACTGTGAGGTATATGGACAACTTCTGCATAAAGAGAGTAGAACCATTAGCCAAAGTCATTAACTGGTAGGCAGGAATTAATATGTTTACAATTCAAGCTAAGTGATAAATATGCATAAATAAAAGGAAAATACTCATTACATCCCTGTGAATTATTAAAACTTTTTTATTTGTTCCTTATTAAATGGAAGAATTAACATGTACAAGTATTCTGCTTTTTCCAGTTACTGGGCGTTTTCGAGCCAGGAATCTTCACCCTGTGATTTTTGCTAGCAAGACCTCAAGTCTTCATTAAAAACCAAACAAACAAAATCTCAAAACAACAACAGAAAGAGATTTTCAAGTTCGACTCGGTTTACTTAAAATATTATGAAAAACATCACATCATAAATTCTCTACTAAATGAGCTCCTATGGAATATAGTGACAAAAGCAAATGGGATGATCCTTTGCTCATTTTTTTTGTTACAGGAAAGGACAGAAGCACCTGCAAAATATGAGGACATCTGTGAAAATGCAGAAGCAGCCCCAAGAGAAACCCTAAACCCTCCAGGGTCCCCTTTAGGGACGGGGGGATGCTGCAGCTCTCATAGGGCAAGGCAGTCCCACCGTTCACCCATGAAACTCTCCAACCACGGGGGACTAACTCACCCTTTTTTCCCCCTCAAGAACTGGCATCCCTTGTGCCAGCCAACAAAAATGTCAGGGACGTGATGTGTCAGCTTACAGGAGGCCACTACTGTCCATTTAGAATCATAGAATTATAGAATCATTAAGGTTGGAAATGACCTCTGAGGTCATCAAGTCCAATCGTCAACCCAACACCACCACGCCCACTAAACCATGTCTCCAAGTGCCACGTCTACACGTTTTTTGAATACTTCCAGTGATGGTGACGCCACCACTTCCCTGGACAGCCTGTGCTTGACCATTCTCTCTGTAAAGAAATTTTTCCGCTCTTCCAGTAAAGAAATTTTCCCTAATATCCAATATTTAGCATCACATTCAGTCCCCCAGGACCTTTCCCACCGGATATCAAGCCCTTTATTTAGATAATCAATTGCCGCAGAGCTTATTTGTCAGCTGGTAATTGATGTGAAATAACAAAATTATACATCAAAACAAACCTCATCAGCTCATCATCCCAGCTCATCATCCTGAGTAAAAACTTAGCTCACAAATAAAGTTCCAGTGATGTTTACTGCTATCCTTCAATGAAATCTTTGATTTATATCGTCTCACAGAGAAGTAAAACTGAATTCAATAAATAAATATGGCCTCCATAGCTTGAGGGTGATGTAATAGATTGCGGAAGGTAACACGGAAAGGCAACCAAAATGACAGCCTGGAGAAGAGAAGGCTCTCAGGAGACCTTCTTGCAGCCTTTCAATACTTAAAGGGGGTTTCTAAGAAAGATGAGGACAGACTTTTACCTGTAGTGACAGGAGAAGGGGTAATGCTTTTCAACTGGAGGAGGGTAGACTCAGACTAGATAGAAGGAAGAAATTCTTTATGATGAGGGTGGTGAGACACGGGGACAGGTCAGATGCCCCATCACATGACGTGTTCAAGGTCAGGTTGATGGGGCTTTGAGCAACCTGGTCTCATGGAAGGTGTCCCTGCCCACAGCAGGGGCGTTGGACTAGATGATCCTCAAAAGGTCCCTTCCAACCTGAACCATCCTGTGATTCTATGACAAGGGGATGCAGAAGCTGCCTCCCAAGAAGGGGCCACAAATTCTTCCAAGATTCCCAGATTCTTCGAAGAAGGCAGATTTAGATGACTGAGGTTTACAAATTCACAGAGGTGGTGGGTGAAATGAATGCACAGCTGTTACTCATAAATTTCACAGTATTAGAACCAGGAGGCAGCTGCTGAAGCAAATAGGAGATGAGTTTCAAGCAAATATGAGAAGGTACTTTTAATTTAGGCATTTATTTTTCAAACACAGTGCGCGATGGAAGCGGCAGCTACAAAAGTCATGGAGGCAGGCAGCAAAAGCAGGTCCAGCAAGGGACTGCACAAATATTGTGACAAGATGGTCTGACAAACGAGTAACGTCTGGAGACAAGAAGCAATTGTTCCAGCTCCCTGTCCAACAAAGCTCCCCATCAAAGCTTGGGCAGAAGGGGAGGCAAGACTACAGAGAAGGGAAGGATGTGGAGACGCTCAAATATTAGGGTACTACTTTGAATTCCTAGAAGCAAACTGAGGAAGCACCACAGTATTACAAAAAATACAAATTTATTTCTGGGTTTTCAGAGATTTCAGAGTTATAAGCACACAGGACTTCCAAGAAAAGGCCCTCAATCACATCACCGCCTCTTCCCCCAGCCCAGCACACCCACCTCGCCCTCTGCCCCGACAGCCACTGCAGTTATTGGGCTTCACCACAATATTGACTGACAGCCCTCTGATTTAAAGCATATTGTAATTACGCTCCTCAACTGCTACTAAGTATTAATATTTAAAGTGCTGATCTGGTTTAAAAATTGAAGAAAATCAAAATGTGGTGCTACTTTTAATATAGTATCCTGGAGACCATGTTTTACAAAGGACAGGGACATTTTTACTGGACTGTATTTTGAAGAGCCACAGACCTAGGATTAATAAGGACCTCAGCCTCTGCTGTCAATCATAAACTTATTTAATGTCATTATCAGTCTTCCCTTATTTATCATCAGACTGCTGCACAGCAAAACTTATTTAAATATTTTGTGCTTTTAGGATTTTCAGACTTTTAAATATAACTTCCTATAATTCCCTTCTTAAGGTAAAACTTAGTCACATACATTTTAATACATAAAAGAATTAAGTCTTTGCACAGTCAATCATAAATTCAGCATACCCTTATTTGCAAAAGCTTAAGTTCCTAGGTTATTTTATTAAAAAAATAAAATCAAAAATTAGCTGGAGCACTGGCACTACTCAAAGCTTAACATATTTTTTTTTCTATACAAATGTTTGACATTAGTACTAGCAACAACACAGAGATGAATATTTTGCTTGGCCTAAGTTCTTTCAAGTCCTCTAATGTGATGCACTACCATTGTATACTGGATTCACAACGGTTTCCAACTGATTTTGGATTTAAAAAAAAAGTTAACTCTTTTGGTTTTATTTTTTAAGAAATATTGGATTATGGAAGTGTGCTACTGTGCTCGTTTGCATGCCACATTATGACAGGAACATTTAAACTACCAATTTTAAGAAATATACAGTGGTTACAAAAATATGTTTAAATAAATCCCCAATAAGACCCTGCTGTTTAATTACCCATTCTGCAGTAAGAAATCGTGCGAGAAAGGCCTTATCGACCAAGACCATACAGAAGTTTTGCCTTCCCAGGGCAGCAAACGGGCTCTGAAATTCTCTTTTTAAAATCTGTATAGCAGTTTTTAAAATTTGTGGTGGCCACTAAGTTCATACCACTAGACCTTTTCAACGTGCCCCTCATTAAACCACAGAGTAGAAGCTCTTAACGGCGAGCATATGGCTGAAGGTCTGGGGTGCCCACGATGTTGCAACCTACCTCTTTATATCCATTTTCATTCACTGCCAGCACTGGCATTTTCATTCACTCTGCCACGTATCAAAATTATGGGTAATTTTAATTTGGTGCCCACATATGGGTTTTGGAAACTACGCTAAAGAGTTCATTTATGAATATTATGGCCAAATACTTAATTTTGTTTCAGACTCAGAGCATGGATAGAAATGGCACGTTCAATTTACTTCTGACTATTTGCACTGCTACTTTTCTCCCTCTTACATAATTCTGTATGATTTTAATTTTCTACTTGTTTCATATATTTTATTTTAGCTTATTTCCTCTGTTAAGTATTATGCATTAGCACCAGACTGCTATCTGGACTTCTAACTTTAAAGCAAGATGTAAAAGCACATAAAAGCCTGTATTTTTATGCTACATTCAAATTTGAAATAGTTCAATATTCCCATCGAGAAAACCTTACTGAGGGTTTGGGAGTTTACACTACCTTATAACATTTAACGGTTCTCCAGCTGGACAGAAAAGTTGCATCAAATCCTTCTTCTAATGAAACCAATGTTGTATAAATAATATATTATTCCACCAAAGAGCAAATAAGAAGCAGTTGAAAGTATTCCCATTATTTCTTACATTTGCCTTTCTTTTGTCTGTAACTTGAATTTTAAGATGGAATTCATGCTCATTCCAGATTTCTTTAGGTACTTAAATCTGAAACCGTTTGTTTGAAGGCAATCAGAAGTATGATCAGATTTTTTTTTTTTTTTTTAATTTTTAAACCGGGCAGTATTTCTCCCTTTGCCATAAAGCAGTTAGAGATACATCCCTGGGATTTGAAAAGGTAATAAAATAAGAAAGACAAAACAAAATATTAAAAAAGTTGGCATAACATTCCTTTAAAAAATTTTACCCACACTTACAGTTTCTCAAGACTTCTTAATCAGAATGTAATTTCACATTTGCTCTTACTGAACAAATCAAACACGGTGATTTATTATTCAGATGGGCACAAAGGATTTCTGAAATGCGAAAAGAAGGGCTATAAAAGCACAAATCATCAGTAATGACGACAAGCTAAACTGCCTTTCAAATATGAACAAAATGCAGCCATTTAGGGTATCATACATCATGGTCTCCCAGACCTTCATTTATTTCCTAACTGTACAGGCTGCATGATAATGTAACCAGTGCAGAACTCTGCACCTATGGAGAACATCTTTATTAGGCAAGTGATTCCACAGCTCGTACACACCAAAAGAGACTAGTTCATAATCGCCATCCTTAGAAGAACACACAAGCATTTCCAATCACCAGTTTAGTACCTTTCCCAAAAACTTTAGTATACTGAAAATGAACTTTTCTGAACTATAAATACAGTGAGAATATATTTTAAAAAACCCCTCCTATCCCAATAAAATTAGGACTTCTTTCTTGGTACAGATGATAAACTAACATCTACAGCAATTTGGATTCCTAATGAGACACAGCATTCAACTGGAAGTCAAAATCTCATCTTTGGCTGGAAAAGAGCTGCTGTTATATTATTCCTCCAATAATCTGTACAAAGGGAAATGAAGACAGGTCTAAATCCTGCTCATACCAACAAAGTACAGAAATAGCTAGTGAGGTTACTCAGCATTTTTCTCCTTAGAGCAGAGACCCCACAAATAGTGGTTCACTTAATCAGCTATTTAATATTTTAGCTGCACGCAGGTGTTATGGGTATTATACACATAATCTTAAATCCACTTTATCTTCAAAATGTTCCTCCAAGTTAACAGATGTGCAATTACTCGCACTTTACGGATAAAGAACAGACATAAGCATGGTCTCAAATGAATTGTCCAAGCTCATGGAAAAAAACTTATCAAGGAGCAAGCAGTAAATTAAATCTCTCAAATTTCTGCCTAACATGACTCCGAGAGACCTTATTTCTTTGTCATCACAGCCAAGCAGATTATATCCTTCCTCAAAGCAAGTAGAACCTCTGAGGATTTGATTGCATGAGGACCTGTTTGAAATTCAAGCCAAGTTTGCATTCACCTCAGCTGGAGGAACGGAGCATAATTAACACCCCTCCATTTTTCTTCCAATGGCAGGTTCAAGTAAATAAATAAATATCAGATTTAGCATAGAAAGCCAGGCAGCTACCATATAAAAGCATGAAAATAATGACCTACTTAATGCGAATGAAGATCCAGCACTGCAAAAGTATTTGCTTTCAGCAAAGATGTAACGATAGCAGCATTCCCGAATTACTACAGAGAGAAAAGTCACAATGCCGTCTGTGCCTCCGCGTTTCAAATCAAGTAAAACTCACTCTTCTTTCAAATAAAGAGAAGTGGTAAGGTTCAGTGACAAATTACAGAATCATAGAATCACAGAATCATTAAGGTTGGAAAGGACCTCTAGGATCATCAAGTCCAACCGTTAACCCAACACTCCCATGCCCACTAAACCATGTCCCAAAGTGCCACGTCCACATGTTTTTTGATCACTTCCAGTGATGGTGACTCCACCATCTCCCTGGGCAGCCTGCGCCAATGTCTGACCACTTGAAAATCATCTAGGTGAGTCCTCAGTGATTACATATTCCCAGTAACCCAGCCCATGTATTTGGTGTCGGCACTTAAACTAACTCCCCTAGTCAAGGTTATGCCATCTGTATCAAGTAGCAGGCCCTGCAGGAAAGGCACCAAGCGGTAACGCTCTCCTGCGACCGAGCCCGCATCAGCAGCTCGGCACGGTGACCCTAACACCGGCTGGGGTGGGGTAAAGGAAGACACCATCACCGGCCCATCATTCACCCGGTGCACATGGCACCGGCGCTTCCCTCGGCTTTTCCCTACTGACAGGACGCTGAACTCGTTCTTGAACCTGCACCTCAGCGTATGGTACACGTTTAAAACTAAGGTAAGTTTAAATATCAGCTTTCACGCTGATTTTGAAAATTACTTTGGTGTTGGTTATCATCTTCCCTATGCTGGCATTAGCTGAAACACCTGGCATCTGGCTGCCACATGCTTTTCCCTGAGCTGGATTTGAGCTTGTTTCCTCAAGGACTGACAAGAACTTCATAGACCGTTCCAGAAAATTACATTTTAGCATTACACTGTAGGACCCCCACGTTCTAGTGGAGAGTAATCATACAGAACACCTGCCGAACACACGCATCTCCCCGGGCACGGCGTTCCCCGCGAGCAGTCCTCTAGCCAAGACCCCTGCAGCTGTAATGAGCAGGAGGACACGTCCCGGCGCTGCCAGCCGCGAGGGCACGGGCTGCCATTCCCGCGCCAGCACAGTACCAGCATCTCAGTCATTCCGACGTGCCCCATCTCCTCACGCTCTCTCAGAAGCTGAATACAAGAAAAAAATAAAGCAAAACCTGAAACCTGTAATACCAGGCTGTGCAAGATGATTAACATTTATAAATACACATAGATGCCTCCCCAAATTCAGTATGAAATTAGCAGTGTGGAAGAGGAATCCCTTACTGTACTTCTCCACAGAAAAAGCCACTAAAAAGATATTATCTCTCTGCTCTCAAATACAACCCGGTGATTTTATCACTCACTCCACAAAGCCAAGGCAGGACTTCCACCCACACACCTGCATGCGTTATGGGAACGAACCACTGCAGCCCTGAGCAGCGCTCACTCCTCCTTGACAAACACCTGAAGAAAAGATGCAATCTGGGAAGGTAGGACACTCCATTGCAAAGATATGAATTTGTAATCTAAAAAGAAATAATTAAATAAATTGTCTCTTTTCTCTTTGCATCCTTCCTCTCTCTACCTTTTCAAACATCATTTTCACACTACATTTCATTACGCAACAGTTGCACTCAGCATTTTCTAAAGGCTGAAAAATTGGCAAATGGGATGATGAAGTGTTTCCATTTTCCCAGTGCATTTACTTCTATACGCTTTTACAGTAACATGAAGCATGATGATCGGGAAACACGTTATTTTTCACAAACGGTGATTTAAAATATCCCTATGTACACCAATAGTATCAGCATTACACATGTGCAGGAATCTGGTCCACAACTGGAAAGTCCTTTCTATTTCTTCAGCAATCTATGGCAAAATGCTGTACGGTTGCCTAGTTTTATAAATGGGGCATATGCATAATGCCCTACAAGAATAACCAGCCCCGGGACAAGAGCCTCTAAATATAATTTTGGAGAAGATAGGAATGTTGTTTTAACTGCTGCTTCTCTCACGGGGCTTTTCCTTTCAAGTCACTGAGGTTATCTAGCAATACTGTCTTCTTCTAGCAATCACGGTCTGCACGTCCTGGGATGCAGTGTGCACAGCTCACATCTTCAGCTTGTAAAAAAGTAACAGCGTCTACTACCACTGATCTATTTGCTTCTGTTGAAGTAGCATACGTATTTAAAACGTGGTCACGATACCATGTAATTTTACCCATGTCTGAACACAGTCTGCAGCCAAAAGCAAATTTATATTGCTGTAGAGAGAACCACAGAGGTCCTAGAATACAGCAAGTCAGCGCTGCTGAAAAGGAAAGAAAGACGAAACCCCTGGTGTTTGTTGTATGAATCAACAAGCAAGTTGATACTTAAGTTCTTCCCACCCATATCTTTAGAAAAAAATTATCTTGTAAGAAACTCAGAGAGATCATAATGCGCGATCGAAACCGTGCCATCGGCTCACTCCCTGTGGTCCGGCTGCGGGGAGCGTGCAGCCCCTAGCCCAGAGTGGAGTGATGCAGAAAACATGCCCTTAGGCAACCCTCTTTTAGGGATCAGCAGTAAAAACTTGCAAAGATAAGGGAGGGAGGGAGGGAGGGAGGGAGGGA
>NW_010550726.1:400-690 GCF_000687285.1 Phaethon lepturus | reverse complement strand
GCTCGGCCAGCGGGGCGCTTGCGGGCGGTGGCCTTGGGGACATCCCGATGCTACACAGCAGCTCCGAGGTGGACCTTGCGTGAGAGGGTGTGGGGTTACCCCGAGGGGCTATGGTACATGGAAAGGCATTTTTTTCTTTTGTGTATTTCCAAATGAAGCAGCCAGTTTCGTTTAGCCGGGGAGCTTTTGTCAGTTGCTTGGTGTTCCATTTTGATCCTTCCTCAGGCTTTGGTTGAACGAGACGACTTGAAACCTCTTCCAAAAAGATGCTTGTACAGGCTTTCAGATGC
>NW_010550726.1:0-278 GCF_000687285.1 Phaethon lepturus | reverse complement strand
GCAGCACAGTTTAGAGCTAAAGTCCATTTTCGTCGTTTTAGCGACTGGGTCCACATGAACGTCCCGTCTGGAAAGTCAGTAGGTTGAAGCCACATTGAGCAGCGCGAGTCCAAATACCTGAAATGACTTGGAATCGCTGTGCTAGCGAACAGCGGTGTAACGTATGCGGCTATTACTGCTGTTCATATAGCTCGGCGTGAGCATGCAAATAGGTGGGGAGGGGGGTCACCGCGGGGAGAGACAACTAGGGACGCGTCCAGTGAGCCCTGCACCCCAAA
>NW_010550725.1:9828-14815 GCF_000687285.1 Phaethon lepturus | reverse complement strand
TATACATAAATGTATTACAAATGAATTTATAAATAATAATAATAAAAGACACTGAAAAGGGTATATTTCTGCTGTATATTTATATTTACAGCTACAGGGCATTAAAACTACTTCTCATTGCAAAAGGAAGGATGTCTCAATTTAAAATAATGAAAGCACTTCTTACCACTGAAGTCATAATCATCCAAGACTCTTTGTTCTACCTACAGACCAGACCATTTATTTGATGGAACTTATCAACAGAAATAGATGGCCTTCTACACTTCCAGCATGTTAATTTTGCATGGATAATTTTATAGATTTGTCTTTCTAAGCTATTTTCCATGTTGCTTCATGCAAGAGAGGAGGGGAGAAGGGAGAGACTCCATGCCAGATAGGTGAGGTAGTAAGTTGGAATGCAAGTGATTGATTATTGATTGTTACCCACTGAGCATAATTAAAAATAAATCTTGTTTTGGTTTTAATGCTTTTGGGTCAACTCAGGGCTAGTATAAGTATTTATACCCCTCCCTCTGCCCTTCCAAAGGCACACAGAGCTATACAATCCAGTTCTGCAGAGCCTGTCATCCAGATGAAGACAAAACACCAGTATAATCATTTCATTCATTAAGGGGTTGCAGGAGTTATTGTTCCTCTTTTCAAAGTCAGAAACCTGAGAGGCTATTACCAAATTTGAATTAAGCTCTGTACCTGTTTAAATTGTGAAATCTTAGGCCAGCTGTCAGCAATTTCAGTGTCACAAGTATTCCCCAGCCTAATGACAGGACACACATGGCCTGACTTAATGTTGCTGTGCTTCTCCCTTGCAGGAGGTTGTTCTTGCTCAGCCGCCCTCAAAACCTGCCCGCAGGAAGCTCCGGACAGAGGCACAGGGGCTGGAGACCCCCGAGCTTTCTCCCACTATAAATGTGACTTCTTCCCTGCCAGCAGTCAAGCCTCACCTCCCAGTCCAAAAGTAAAAACCTGCACTAAGCACGCCAAACAGCACCATGAGATCTGATGTGGCAGGGTTTGCTCTTTGCGTAATTTTGTGCTTAATAGTTCTGGTTTTGAGAATGTTTCACAAGATACAGGTCTCTGAAATATCCACCTGTCTTCTCAATGGCAGACTAAGTCTATAGTGACTGTGTAAGTTGGTAATATTCACTTGATAGCCTCTTCAGAGATGTCCTACCTCTGTGTCTCATGGACATGTTTGAAGAGCAAGCCTAGCTGTTCAACCAACATCTCTAACACAACTCCTTTTAGCTCTGTGGGTGTGTGTTTTTGCCTTGCACATATCTTCTGGAATTTTGCTCATTCATGTGAACAGATACAAACAGATAAATGCGCAGGAAATTGAGTCATGAAATGCTTGATGTTGGTTGTACCCTTGTGATATTTCTTCATTGCGAGGCAGGTTGGAGATGAGCTCGCCACTGGTGTGAGCTGAGCCATAGACCGCTTGTGATAATGCGATAATTGCCAAACCCAGCATGTGGTGTTTGGTCTCATAAATATAGCTGTTGAAGCTGTCAGCAACAAAGACTTGTAGGGATTTCACTATATATTTATTTAATAGCAGTGGAGAAGGGGCTGTACAAATGGTAAGTAAAGGCACTTGAAGCCCTATTGGGGCTATACATCTCCCTCAGCTGAAACAATGTGTGAACATTATAGCCCGCCTTCACCCGAAGCCTTGCAAAGACATCTGGTTCAGTCTGAAACAAAACTGAGCTGCCCGAATCAGTTGAGCGGTTCTTGGCAAACTGTTCATCAGTAAACTGAATGTGTTGCATAATTGGAGATTAGAATAAGTAATAAGACTCCTAGGATGCCCTTAAAATGCTATTTTGTGCTTTGGGAGTGCATATTCCATAGTGGTTCAAAGAAAGATAACAGCATTTGTTAATGTCTTGACATAATCCTGTCTTGTCTATATTTTTCCTAAAATGTTTAAATGACCACAGAGGTATATCTCCCTGTTTTTTATTTTTTCCTGCCATTATTACTTTATAGCCTATGGAGAGTAGTTTGAAGCAAAATCGTGAAGTGGAAAACTGACAGTTCACTGGAAGATAACGGCATAAAGACATGCCTGTGCTGCGAAACAGATTCTGTTCCAAAGATCAGTGCCATCAGCTCTGTTAAAAGAAAAGAGCTAGTGGGGACTGTGCACCACTATGGGCCTTACTTAAATAGGCCATCTGTTTTAGATCAAATTTGTCATTAAAGAGCTCTTGGTGCCTCATGTAAAACTTTAAAATAATCTATTTGTAAAATGACTTGGATATTTAGTCAGTATTTTCTTTCCTGTTGTTACTTCTGTTTCTTGGAATATGCTGGTTCTTATGTACAGAGCTGTTTCTTTTTGTACCAGTCTGCCCAACTGTAGTTTCCTCCAAATCCATTTCCATGGGCTACAACGTAATATTAATAATAGGAGAGAAATCTTTTCTTTAAGCAGCAAAAGAGATGAGGAAGGTCCATAAGCCATCTACCTGTTCCTTTTTGTGTCATCAAATGGTATTGATGGAAATGACTGCTTTGAATGAAAGAAAGATTATTTTTTGAAGTAAAGAAACATCAGAATCAGCAGTGCCCCAAAAAATCTGAGACAGTATTTTCATGCAGATGTCCTTTCTTACTGCATAGAATGATTTTTGTATTTTCTGTTAACCACTCCTGAATCTTTAAACTCTGCAAGTGTCTGAAAACAGCTAAAGCAAAGATGCTGCAGTAAGTGCAGCTATGCAGGGATTATTCTTAAGCTGAATCAGAATGCAGTGATTTTGAAATAGAGACAGCCTAAAATGTTTCTGTCATTCAGGTTAGCAAGTGTGACTGTCTTACTTTCAAATAGTCTACCTGATTCAGCCGTCTCATTTCAGTGTTAGGTCCTTCTTCTCTTAAATGTGTAGTTTGTACCTTGTCTTTGAAGTGTAGTGCATGTGTATAGAGTACAGACACACAGAATGGATGGCTGGTCTTCTGGCATCAGCCACTGTTGAGACTTTTAATTGAAATGTTTTGTATTTATCTGCCTGGCAGACAGTCTTCCAAGCAGAAAAGGGCTATTCAGACCGCTATACGAAAAAACAAAGAAGCCAATGCTGTGCTCGCCAGGTTGAACAGTGAGCTCCAGCAGCAGCTGAAGGTAAGGAATGCATTGAAAATTGGTGACAAAGCTCCCTGGAATCAGTTACGTGTCACCTCCAGCAGAGGCTCTTGTTCCTCCTCTCAGATGAAACCTACTGCATTATTTCCTGTTTTCTGGAAGGGAGTAACTATACTGTATGTGTGGGTAGGATGAGGCTTTCTGGGAAAGTTATAACCTGTGGGCCTACAGCTCCACTGGCACTTAGAGGAAGTCTAAAGGGTGAACTTTGTCTTTCTGAAAAGTTTGATAATGTGGTGGTGTCACCTAGTGCAGAAGAGCAACTCAAGTGTAGCTTTCTTGTTTTCTGATCAGTTGTGCGACGTGACTGTCTCCTGGAGTCAGGCGTTTGGTATACATGGACTGGCTAAACCATGCTTTACGTGAACATCTAACACTGATTTTTAATGTCTGCTGACTTGTCTTTTAACATGTTCACAAGGGGATGTTTTCTTATAAATATCAATTGTGGTTATTCTATCAATCCAAAGGTAATACAGACTTTAGTTTTTCACCTGCTACAGCTTTTTCTTCCTTGCGTATTATGAACACACTTGTGTGAAAAGGGAGGTCAACCCCCAGTTACACTTTTTCTTCACTCAGGGTGAAAATTTGATTCCATGTTCAACTTTGCTTTAGCATAATTTCTTAACTGGCTTTCAAGGATCTCCCCAGACTGATGCAGGGTGGATGCTCTGTACTGAAATCATGGCAAAATGTAGAACAGCAGCTGAAATAAACACAGAGATGAAAGCTTTTAATGACAGCACATTGCCATCATTGCTTGGCTCAGGTCTTATCTGCTTCCATGCACTATCTTCAGCATGCTTAAACTCCCCAACCTTCATGAAACAGACCAGTGCTGTTATCTGTGTTTCACGGTAGGGTGAAGGAAGCAAATAAAGACAGAGAGATTTGCCTGAGTTCACACAAGAGCAGAAAACTGAACTTATCCTTCAAGTCATATTGCTGCCTGGAAGTTTTCTGATGGAACAAGGCCTTAATGTTTTTATGGGGACCAGAAGACTTGACGGGTGCCCCTCAGGCACAGCTTGCACTGAGGCAGGGGGAGCATTCAAGTGCACTCCCGCCTGGGACTGTGAGCCTGCCCAAATGGGGTACCAAAACCTGGAGGAGTCACAGGTCAGCCTGGCTCCCACATGGGCTGGGGAGCCCTTTGATTGGAGGTCAGTGAGAGCCAGGTACCCCCCAGGACAGAGGCAGCCTCGAGACCAGGAGAGGCTTTGCCAAAATCACTGATCCCCAAAGCCTTCACAGTTAGTTTCCCGCCGAGAGTAATTATCTTACTGACGCAGCTGCCAAAGAGGTAGATTGCAAAGCCTGTGTCATCTTAGAAAGGCTGCCTCATTCATTTCCAAAAGGAAAGAGGTTGGTTGTGTGAACCAAAAATTGTCAAAAAGCAATTTTGAGGGAAATGTGATTTCAAAATAACCTCATTTTCTTTGGTAAAATTGCCAGCCTGTGGCCAGCGTTGTTGCATCCCAGGCTATTTAGTGGGCATGGTGGTGTTGCGTTGATGGTTGGACTTGATGATCTTAAAGGCCTTTTCTGACCTTAATGATTCTGTGATTCTATTCTGCTGACCAGTGGATGACTGCTCCTCTCTGTGATCAGCCAAGCGAATGCTTGCCCTGCTGTAAGGAGGCAGCAGTAGATGGCTGTGCGAGGTGGTTGTGTGGCATTGGTACGGTGTTTTGAGACTGCAGGGAGAGTTACTTAAACAGCAGAGCCCCTAGCCTCCAGTCCGTGCCAGTGGTTTAACCGTCCGCTCTTCACCGGAGCAGGGTGGTGCAAGCGAGCATCCCAAAAGCTACAGCGCATCTCTTTCCC
>NW_010550725.1:0-9801 GCF_000687285.1 Phaethon lepturus | reverse complement strand
CAGTGGAGGCAGCTACGTCCCGTCACTGTCTTGGGACCTCCTGCCCACTCTGCAGCCACAAGAGTGGAGCACGCGTCCCAACAGCCTCGCAAGGAGAGGAGCGCGGCGTGGCTGGGCAGGGTTTCTGCTGAGGTGGCGGCGGTGGGGAGGACCGCTTGTCGGGTCTCCCTTCACCCCGCTGCACGCGTTTGCCTTTGCAGGTGACGAAGGTACAGAAAACAGATACCTGACTGCCGGATATTTGTGAGCCGGGGGATGCTTCACCTTCTTTCCTCCCTCTTCCCAGCCTAATGTGTAAATGAATAACCTGAGAGTATTTTATTTATGTAAAGAATTCCTGATTTATACGCATTCTGGCAGCACCTCCTGCCCCAATCAGTAAGGGGTACAGCATTCCTGAATTCTTGCTTAAATTTAAAGCTCATCCTCTGAGATGGGCTTCTCGATGTTACTGATTCCTGTAGGATTGTACTATGGTAGAGTACATGTGGTTTTAATGTACTACAAGAATAAAACTCACTAGACGTACAGAGTCTTTATCCGCAATCATATGTCAGATAATTATTTTCTTAGCACTGTTTATTATGCAATGACGAATATATTTTAATGTTAGAGAACTTGTATTTTATAAGTTCAAATCATATGAGAGAACAGTAAAAAATACTAAAATTTAATTATTTTGGAAATAAAAAAAAAAAATCTGGTTTTTGAGCTGTAACTGTTCCTATCACCAGTGTTTGATCACTTGCTTGTGACTGACAGTGTCTCTGCATGCTTTTAGCATCTTTGAGATCACTGGTTTATAGCTTGTTTTTCTTTTCTTTTTATTTTTAAACCAACAGCGTATTTCTAACAAGAGGTTAAGAATGCATTCGGGGCATTTTTAGAAAAGCTGTTCTGTGTACATTTGTATTAGTCTGCTTTGTTGTCTTAATAGCTGCTGATTTGTTTTAATGATGTGTACAGGAACTGTGTTTCCAAAAGAAGATAGCAGAAGTGCTATATTTGAGGTTATAGAGTGTGTTATGGAAATAATTGCCTTCTACAACTTTCGTTAAGGTTCCTTTGCACCTCACTGGAGATGCTACTAATAGGATGAAGCTGCTAATGCACATCTATTTTCTAAATGAAGAAGCAAAGATTAATTTTTAACCTGGGTCTCATTGAGGGCTAACTGAATCCCGTGGGGATTTTTCCGTGGGTGCAGTGGTCATTGGCTTAGGTCTCAGTTCTCGCAATGGAAGCTGGCTAACTAATGTTGCTTTATTTCTTGGGCCAATACTGCGCGACTTCAGACATAATGATGTCAGCCCTGCTCTCACCATGGGTATGATGTATACTTCACTGCAAGGGAACATCACCTACCTGTTACCCATCTTAAACGTGACACTGCACGTGTTTCATATCCTGTTCACTGACCTAATTTACGTGTACACGTTTGCCTTGCAGAAATTGTGCAACAGTTTTTTGTGATGCTTTCTCCCTGTAGCTACAGATTGGCCATGGGGCTGAGAGGAAGGAGAGGCAGGTTTGAAGCAGCTGGGTAGCCTCCCTTCAGGGCGTATCATGGAATGGCTGCGGTGGGATATCAGAGGACACCAGAGCAGCCAAAAGTTTTTTTGAGAGATAAGACAGACATCAATGGGAATGTTTAAAGTGATGAGGAAACAGCCTACTTTTGCTGAAAGGGATATGGATGTGGGACATGGGTCCAGAAGTCTGAAGGTGAAGATAAGCATTTGCACAATTGTTACTGAAAATCTGTTTTTGTAACGCATTGGTTTTGATTCAACTAAACATCACTACATCAACAAGCAACAACTGTTTCTCTGGATTTGGGACTTCTTTTGTGTGACTGTTGCATAGCTGAGGTCACACGGTCATTCCTGGTCAGTGACAGAATGCGAGAACTGCAGAGTTTTCTGGGAAGCTGCAAAAGCGCTGCTGCCCTCTTGCTAGTAGTGGTACTGTTCAGAATTTATCATCATTTATTTCCTACATTCATAACACTGAGTCATTCCTGGGATTTTAAAGAGGTTGAGCGCTCGCTCTGTTTGCTTTTTAGTTCTTACATTGTCATTTGGTTAATAAGCGCCTGCTATTCGATAGGAAATAATCATATGGCATGTTTGTTTTTTATTTTATGGCTGATTTTTTCAAGGAAAGCTTTTCACTGATTACAAAGAAGTGTGCGTATTGTATTTTTAAGGTAGTGGAGGACTTCTGCATGTTTGATAGGAACTGCCTCTAAAATAATCATAGAATCATAGAATCTTTTGGGTTGGAAGGGACCTTTTAAGGCCATATAGTCCAATCCCACTGCAGTGAGCAGGGACATCTTCAGCTAGATCAGGTTGCTCAGAGCCCCATTTATTTCACTTGAGTTATTCATGGTATAGATGCTGTTCAAAGGAAGAGTAGAAAAGTCTGCTTTATATGTCTTTTTCAAATGTCTCCCAACATACGAGTTTTTTTTCATTCACTGGCAATTGAGATACTTGGTTAGTCAACAATGAAATATTTACTTAGTTGTTGCTCTATCACTGGACTTAATAAATTAAAAATTTAACCATCCCTGTATTTTTGGGGTTGTAATCAAATGCCCCACTCAGCTTCAAGGCCTAGAGTGTGAATTGATTTGTATTCTGTTGGGTGAAATGCTGACTATGATGATGATATACTACTTCACATAGAAAGTAAAGCAAAATGTTCAAGGGGAAATGTTGGTGTGTTATACATACAATGCAGGAAGTTATTCATCTCTGTGTCTCAGTACTTAAGCGTTCATGATAGCCCATGCAAAATGAAAAAGTGTCTCTGGTTTTGGGAGGCTGTTAGCATTTTGAGAGGGAGAGGAGAAGGCATCATGAAGCTACAGACTGCGCTTCTGACAGTTGCTCCACGCAGCCACGCTTATGGCTACTATAAACAGACCTTGGCTGGTCAAAATTCACATCTAGATCCAACATCACAGATTTTCTCAAAAAATATTTTTCCTTTGGAAGAATGTGCATACAGCAAAATCATCATTTCTTGCAGAAACCTTTACTTTCTGAAATTTTGGATGGGAGATGCTCCTAGAGCCAAGACAGACCATCTGGTCAGAAAGAGAGATCTCACAAGCAATTTGCTTGATGTTCAGGGCACTTTCTTGAGCTACAGGAGAGCGATCAGCTTTAAGGCCCTGATGTGCTTGACCCAGAAGAGCAACTAGGATCTGCCTGTCCCAGCTTACAGCCTGACCAAGGAGCAAGAGCACTTTCCCACACATGAGGTCTCACTCTCCTCAGTTCATGGTTTCTGTAGGTATTTTTGCAGAGCAGAACATGTCCAGCAAGAGAGGATAACTGGGAACAGGAGCTGGAGCACAGCTTCCTTGCATCTGAGAGGATGTGCTGACTATGCGCCTGGTGCCCCTTTCTAAGTCTTCAATTTCCTGCCAGCTATTCTGGTTTGGACAATTAAATATTTTTGTCTGCAGGACAAGACTAGGCAGAGTAGATAAGGATCTTCCTCAGTGTGTGCGTGTAAGTGTGCATGCAACGTGTCTTCCTTTTGATGATGCATTCCTTCACGAATCGTTTAATGTTCATATTACCTGATACCTTTCTATGAAATACTTTTTTCAATATATGGTAATTCAGTGGTGAAAAAAGAAAAATGCCCAGCTAAATGTAATGACTGGTTGCCTTTGTAGATCAAGCCATTTTTATTTGAGCCTTTAAATATAAATAATGACCTGGTAATTAAGCAAGGCAAACAGCTTCCATTTCAGAGGCATTCCTTTAAACAAACTGCCTGTGAACAAACATTAATCCTTAGTGATAAATATCCTTCTCCTAGTTATTAATTTTATATTAGGATGCAGTGGAAGCATGATCACATCTTTCCAGACAGTTCTCAGTTCTCTATTCCAGAGTGTTTTGGTGACGTAGCAAAAATGTCAGTGATCAGTGGATTCAGCCCTGTTCCTGGTGAGTTTGTGGATATCCTTTTTAACTCAAAAGATTATCTCCAAACTGCTTTTATGTGCATGGCGGTAATTTAGCTGCTGGGAATTCTGTATCCACACTGAGGAGAGGAACTTGTTTGGCTATCATCCAGACAGTCCCAGCTTGATGCTGCCAGGGCTAACCAGCGTGGGGTGGCGACAACTTGCACAGTAAAATGACCCCAAAGGAATGGTTGGGACTTGGAACCCTTCACGGAAGGCACTTAGGATGGGCATGATATGAAAATTGCCTTTTGGTGGTGTCTTAACTGCTTTCCTCCAAGCTGAGCTTCCAGATTGGGAGAAAGAGAGCCCGTAAAAGTCGCTAGCCAGGGAATGAGGGGTGTCCATTTCCCAGCTCCATCAGCCCTTCGGCCTTCAGCACACACAGTCCTTGGCAATAAAATACACAGAGTTACAAAAGAAGGGAGGCCCTCATGAAGCCACAGATTTTATTGACTAAAGAGTAAAAGTACTTTTTCAGGGGAAAAAAAAAACCTAAGCGATGTAGTACCACTGAGAAGAGATGATGCATTTGAAGCTTTTTTCAGTTATCTTCATGATAATGTACTATGAACATACGCATTATGTTTTACTGTTACTGACTTTTTGATATAAAAAAATCGTATTGCAAGCATTATCGTGTTTAATCTAAAAAGAAATTACCCTGAGGCTATTATATATTTGAATTTTAACTTATGAAGTAGATAGCCAGATTTAAGCAATTTGTTTTCACAGCTGCAGACTGTCCACGTGGTAAGCTGCAAAATGTATAGTGTTCTATACTATGCCCATCTAATTTTGGAAAATGTATGTGATACGGAGCTGGGTGCTACATTAAAATAAAAGCGTCCAATAACTTCAAATTGCCTTGCTTTCGTGGTTTATTTAGGATGTCGATTGTGCAAATCTGCCAGGAGAGCAGAAACTGACTCGCTGTGGAAAAAATAGAGCGTTGAAATGGCTGACCTTCAACTGTGAAAGATGAAATCACATTGGGATGGTGCATATGAGCGAGAGACGGAGAGGGACTTATTTAAAATGAAGTCGTATTTCCTTGGGCTTCAGTTAAGTCAAAAGTTCATCTTTACTTTGTCAGGCTTTGCTTTGTCAGAATTCAGACTTAGCTCCGTGATTAAGCCCGAAGAGGCACACCCTTTTCTAACTTGTACGGCACCACCACGAAGGAAAAGCCCTTCCAAGCCTCCGGCAGACGCTTGGTCGGAGGGTGCCCAGGAGAGGCAGCGACAGGGCTCGAGCCGTTCCCCGCAGCACCCCGTGATCAGTGTCTTCGGCCCCTCATCAACTGCAAGAGCTGAAATTAAACTGGGAAAACGTTTGGATAGCTGGCCTTCATGGGCAGGGAGCTGGAGGGGATGGTGTACTTCTGCTCTTTAACTAGTGTGATTTTTAAGAATTATGTCACAGCTATCCAAAGAGCAGGGCTTTAATAAGAGGAAGTGATAGTGATAAATTAATTCTTACAGCATTAAGCCATGACAAGGGATGTTTTATTGGCCTAAAAGTATGTCTCTGGTGCACGTGAGGCACAAGGCCAAGGCGTTAAAAACTTGTAAATATCCTGTAGGGAGCTATTCTGCATCGGCAGCGGGGTGGATTTAGATGGCTCCTTCATTCTTAGTTTTTACAATTAGATGGTACTCTGGGGTGCCTTCATGCAATTCTAGATTGGCTCTCCATATTTAAATTCATGTTCCAAACAATCTTTCTTAAAAATTAAAAGATGCATCTTCCTGCTCTAGAAAAATGATTCTTGGTGGAAGTGGGAAAGAAAAGAAATAGGAGAAGCTTCAAAAGTCCTTTTTTATCCTTCCGCTGTTTTTAAGGTAGTACCACTTCACAAGCATGCCTTCTTAAGACTGGATGCTCAAGTGGCTTCTGCGGCAAAGCAGAATAAAGGAAAATTAGTGAACAAATAAAATCCCTGACTTTCCATAGCCCAAAGCTGAGTGAGAGCTTACTCACTTGGTCATCTCGCCACTCTTCCCGTTTTACCTCCCCTGCCAGCCCCCCAGGCACTGCCTTCCCTCAAACAAATGCGCTTTGGAGCAGGAGACCTTGGGTACATGAAGCTGAAGTCGGTTTGCAGCAGGCTCTCAGGTCCCCAGTGTTTCCTCGGTACCCACTGTTTTGGGCACATGTCTGGAAGCAGCAGCATTAGCTGTGTCATCCCAGTAGCCCCCCTGCTAAATGCTGAATCGGCATTGCCAGTTAGATCCTGAACTGGTTTGTGTTTATTGATTGGTAACTTAAATAGCATGAGCTAGGAAGAATGTCTTACCTGAGTACGTTTTGAGGATGCTTTATGCATCAGAAATGCGATGGGATAGACAAGACTATATATTGCATCTAGTCTGGTTTTTGCAGGAGGAGGGATTCTTGCCTTAGTTAGGCTGCTCCCACATTTTCTTGCTTCCCATCCTTGGTTCACATAGGGAACTTACTCATCACTGTGCTGTGGTCTTTCAATGAAAGATGGATATAACAGCTGGCAAACGCGCAGGTGATGTCTCTCTGCCACAGGACTTCCTCACCCTGCGGGGATAAGCAGGAGTGGAGCAGTGATAGCATGTCCAGCCCTGGGACAGCAAACGGTGTGCACAGCCCAGCAAGGAGGAAAGCGGAGAAGGAGGCAGTATGTCAGCTCTGGTGGGACCACAACAGAGGCAAAACATGGCTCAGGAAAAGTAATCGTGCTTCCGAGGTAGCAGGGAAGTCAGTGCACCGCCACCACCTTGCTCCACCTCCACACAACAGAATAACATGCCTTGAAAAGCTCTGCTGGGAACTTCGCTATCGGGAGGCTTGGATGTAGGACCGCTACTTGATACTCCAGCTATTCACTTCCAAGATCACTTAAAGAATTCAGTAGTTTGTGCTGTCTGTCACAGGTTTAGGGTGCGTTAAGCCATCGATACTGGTGTTTGGCAGACCGATACAAAGCGTGCATTGTTTACTGATGTTTTCATGCTGTTATCTGAGAGGAAAAAGCCAGCGCACGATCTCACCTGGGTCCCGTTTCCCAGCCTGTGCTGCTCCTAAAGGACACTGTCCACTCAGTGAGAAATAATGGCTTCCTGGTTCATTAATGAGTTCTTACAGCAATTTCCCTTCGGAGTAAGCACCTTGGGTGATGGAGGTGTGCACTTCCAAAAGCGACTAGCCCTCCGGGGAGGCCGTACTGGGAGGCAATATTGCCCACCAACAGAAAAGCAACTCCCTTTTGAGTGTCTCAGATTGGATGCTAAAGAAACCAGTGCTGCCAGAGTCATCAGTCACTTGAAACCATCAGCCAAAATGTCTCCTGGGATTAAAAGAGCCCTTCTTGGGAAAAAAATTGTTGCCAGTGCTTAGTACCATACTACATGGTGGGGAGGTGGGGGAAAGAAGCTGTTGCCTTGATTGCTCTCCAAATACCTGGGTGATTGTGTTACTCAGAAGGTGCCTCTTCAGGGCTGCGCTTTCTCAATTTGTTACTGCAAAAATCCTCAGTCAGGAACTTCGATCCAGGCATCCCAGGACTTTCAGGCGTCTCTGATTTGGAACTGGCCTTCATGTTTTACCCCAACCTATTTACTCCAGTCATCCACATTAGTGCAAATAGTAAGATGTATTTTTAAGCCTGTAAGTTTATTCCTACAGCCTTTCAAACTGCTGTTGCAGGTGTATCATGCTCCAAGTAGAGCTGGCCATTAACTGCACACAGAGCTATGTCAAAGTGAGAGTAACAAGTAACGGGTGTTTGTGTCAAGTGTGGACCGCAGGGACTGGGGCAGAGGCAGGCCAGCAGCGTCTTCCTCCTTCTTGGAAGTTTACCACCATGGGTAAGCTCGAATTTGAGGAAGGAAAATGCAGTTTGATTTCCCCTACCATGGTTATGAAGCTAACTTAGCTTAACTTAAGGTCCAACTTAATGGGTTGGACCCTCAGCCATACTTTCTTACTCTTCCCTCTAGTTTGATTCATTGCCTTGTTTTCTAAATGTGTCTGGTACCCTGCAATTGCTTGGATTTGCACAAACTGGAAAGACTGAGCAGAGTGCAGGTGCCTACCGGCTGGTCCTGCTTTCAGCCTGGGAGACTCGACGTGCTTTTGCTCTCACATACAAACGTACATTTGGGTTTACGACTTTGCTCTGGTTTGGTTGATTCTGGAGGTGGCTTGGGCTGCAGGTGACGAAGCACAGGGGCCTCTTCATGACATATCAGTTGGGGTGGAGATTGTCTTGTTGTGGACTTGTAGCTTTCCAAGCTGGATATCAAAATGGTCTGTGGAAACCTGTACTTGACTCAAAATTTGAGCACAGAAACCCAAGGGTGCTTGACAGAATTTGGGAAAAGTTACAGAAATAATATTTGAGACAAATAGCAACACTAACGCAGAACACGTGGAGCTGTTGCTCCAGGTTGACCCATCTCATCCAGAATGTCACTCTGACATTGCGCAGTGCCAAAAGGTGTTGGAGGAAAATGGAAGAACCCCGAAGCTGTCAAAAATGGTTCAGTGAATAGACTTTGGATGACCACTCCCTTGGCTGACACACTGGCGTTTCTTCTGGCACCTCTGGAACCAGAAACATGGACTGCTGCAGTCTGCTCAAGGCAAGCATCTGCTTCACTTTTGACCACAGCAATTTCTCTCTTCTATAAATCGAGACAGAGGAATACCTGTAATGCACACTCAGCAGTATAACCTCTATACAAACGTATTTACAGAAGTTTCTGCTTTACTTTTCCATTTGCCATTCATTATTTGATATGTGGGGTTTTTAAAATCATTTCCTGCGTTATTTTTCTCCAGTATAGACAGAGAATTCCAATCTGTTCAGCCTGTCTTTTTCCAGACATTTCTTTGTCTCTAGTTGATTTTGCTGCGTCTCTCTGGGGCTTTTCTCTTTCCTTTTATTTTTTTATTTTTTTTAATAGAGTATCCAAAACTGAAGCCAGTCTGCTGTCACCTCATTTCTAAAGCAGTGGCTCCATAAAATACAGCATCATGACACCCAGGAGTTTATGGTTTTTTTTCCCCCCTGCCTCTATCTGGCAGCCCTGCAAACATCAGCTGGCATCCTGGAAGCGTGGGATCATCCTAGTGGATTGAGAATTTGTAAATAACACTGTACATGCCAGTAAAAGAAGGTGTGAATCTCTGTCTCTCACTCTCTTTTCTTGATGCTTGCATCAAACCTGAGGCATCATTTTAAAGTAATAATTTTTTTTTAAACCATCAGAAGCGTGTGTGAGCCACCCTGCCCCGTAGCAGGTACGGTCTGTAACCATGCATTTCGCAGAGAACTACATGGAGAGGTTTCTGCATGAGCTGGAGAGGAAACCTCAGGCCTTAGCTGACTGAGAGCCTGTATTTCCCTGAAAAACAGTGCTAAAAAAGGTCTCTTCAGACAGATAAGAATTGTCCTTTGACCTCGTGCGCTTTGATTTCTGCTCCCTCAGGTAGCAGCATTGCTGTGTGCATCTCCTCAGGATGCAAATCCCAGGCTCAAGGAGTTGCTCTGTGGCTTCTGGTAACTCTGAGCCTGCCTTGCGAAGCTCCCGGGGAGAAGGACGATTTTGCAGGTAATTTTACATCCTGAGGTGTCTCATTAGCAGTCTAATCTATTTAGTCTCAAGAAGAAGAAGCAAGATCAAAGGCAGGAGAGGAGGGAGATAACAAAATTGGTTCTAATAAAACTAATAAATAGCTCAACTTTTATTTCCCTTAAACAGGAGTATTTATCATTCCTCTTTGAATTTTGCAAAAGTCTTTCTTTTGGGAGTCACTCTCATTTTTGC
>NW_010550724.1:1310-2194 GCF_000687285.1 Phaethon lepturus | reverse complement strand
CCCTGTCTCCCTCCCGGCAGCGCTTGCCTCCGCTCCCGGGCTCCGGCTTTGTCTAACTCCTTCCCACGCACTCCCGCTCGCGCTGCGGGGGGGAAGGAAAGCAGCCTGCTTGCCTCGCCTGCGTCCCCCCCAAAGCCCTCCAGCATCTCCCCGAAAGTCCCCCAGCTGCCCCCATCACCCTATAAGGTCAGGATCCCCTCCCTGCTCCTGGGATATCTGCACTGGGGCAGGAGCTATAGCTCTATAGGGCCAGGGGGGCGTGTGCTAACATTAACCCCACAACAGTGTTCCTCAGTCTTGGTGTTAACATTAGCACCACCACCCCCAGCCCTATAGATCTATAGGGTGAGGGCTGGGAGCTGGCATACCTGGTTGCTTGGCGACAAGGGAGGTTGGAAATGCTCCTTCCAGTAAACAGCCAGGCTGGAACAAAACCCCGAAGGCTAAAAATAGGGAGGCAGGATATGGAAATAAAATAAAAAGCATTGCTTTACCCCTGTGGGGCAGAGCAGGGCACCCCCATGTCATTTTTTTTAGGGGGTGGATGGTGTGGGGGTGCATCGCTGCACTGTGTGTGTGTTCCCTCAAGGTGTTTGTTCTCACCCATGGTCCTGTGTGCTGGTCTCACTCCCACAGCATTGACAGGGCCTAGCTGCCCACTTGCAGTGGCGGGGAGCACGGCATGGGGCATAGGTGTGGGTTTACATCCCACGCTGCCCCATGTGGGATCAGACCCAAACCTGGGCACAGACCCTGGCGGGGACAAGGGACATGGTGGGCAGGATCAAGTCCTGGCAGAGGAGAGGACCAAAATGTCCCCCATCCCTTGGCCAGGACTTTGCCACAGGGCAGGGGGCTGCGAGGCTGCATCCTGTTGGCATTTG
>NW_010550724.1:930-1200 GCF_000687285.1 Phaethon lepturus | reverse complement strand
CCCCCCAGCCACTCTCCCCATTCCCATCAGCATCTCAGCACCCAGGGCATCCCCGTCCCCTCCGGGGCTGGCTGGGGGGTCGCAGAGAACATCCTGCCCTCCCCATAGGCATCCTTCATGCCAGGCCGGCTGCATCCTCCTCCTCCTCTCCCCACCCGGGCACCTCTGGGCTGGCAGGAGAACAATAGCGAGGAGGATGAGTAAGATGGTCCCCATTGCCTTGGCAACGCACTCCCGCGCTGCACGTGCACGAGGAGGCAGGCCGCTGCC
>NW_010550724.1:0-747 GCF_000687285.1 Phaethon lepturus | reverse complement strand
CTCTGCGCCATCCACCTCGCCGGTGCCCGGTTGTGCCAGGGTGTGGTGGGACGCAGCTGGAAGGGTCTGCCCGGGAAACGTGCCCATTCTGGGACTGCCCAGCGGGAAGATGATGGGTTTCCCGCAGCCGCTCACTGGTGCACCACCTTCACGTGCAGCGGCCCACATTATCTGCGGGCAGGGAGGCCGGGCTCCTGAGCTGATGGGGTGCTGGCAAATGGGAGCAGCAAAGGACTCCTGGGGGCACCAGGCTCCCATCGCTGACCACAGCCGTGCATCCCACACTAGCCCTATGCTCCCCTCCCTGGGCCAGGCCATGCTGCCGGCAGGACGACCCACGGAGTGCCCTCAGAGCTGCGAGTGCCATGGGGTGACAGGGACCTTACCAGGAGATCCAAATGCACTAAAAATAGTGCTGCCTTCCCAGCTGCCTTGGCACAGGACCTGATCCCTGCCAGCACACCCTGAGTGCCCTGAAACAGCCCATGCCTGGGGTTGACCTGCCCCAGCTCTGTGGGTGGGAGGGCACCATGCCTGGGACACCACAGCCCAGTGTCTGAGCACATCGCCCTGGATGCTCAGGTGCAGGCAGGGCCCCAGGTGCAGGCAGGGCCCTGGGTACAGGCAGGGACACAGCCCCAGCGCCATGCGGGGGACACGGGCAGGACAGGGGCACAGGGAGGCGCAGCCCCCACTGCTGGGATGGCGGTGTGGGTCTGTGCAGGCCCCGGGAGCCGGGGGAATGCC
>NW_010550723.1:559-879 GCF_000687285.1 Phaethon lepturus | reverse complement strand
CGGGGATGGGGGTCAACAGGGTCATGGAGGGGGAGACAAGGTGACCCCAGGGGATGTGTGGGACGCTGAGGACATTGGGGAGGGGGGCGCAGGGTGACGGCAAGGGGCCCAGGGAACACCCAGGGTGCTGGGGGACACCCCTGGGGACATGGGGACCCAGGGGACAGCCAGGAGGATCCCAAGGGACAGCTGGGGGGGGACAGGGAGACCCCAGGGGACCCTGGGGACAGATGAGGGGACACTCACCGAGGCGGAGGTGCTGGCGGGCGACGTGGCCGAGGGCCTCGGGGGGCAGGAGCCGGTACCCAGAGGGACCCAGG
>NW_010550723.1:0-342 GCF_000687285.1 Phaethon lepturus | reverse complement strand
TGCCTCCTCGTCCGAATTCCTGGGTCCCCTCCTGGATCCCTGGGTCATCTCCTGGATTCCTGGGTCCCCTCCCGAATTCCTGGGTACCCTCCTGGATTCCTGGGTCCCTTCCGGATCCCTGGGTCCTCTCCCAGATTCTTGGGTCCTCTCCTGGACTCCTGGGTCTCCCCTGGATCCATGGGTCCCCTCCCTCATCCCTGGGTCCTCTCCCAGATTCCTGGGTCCTCTCCCAGATTCTTGGGTCCCCTCCCCGATCCCTGGGTCTCCCCTGGATTCGTAGGTCACCCCTGGATCCCTGGGTCCCCTCCCGCATTCCTGGGTCCCCTCCTGGATCCCTGGGTC
>NW_010550722.1:0-6624 GCF_000687285.1 Phaethon lepturus | reverse complement strand
TCCTTAGCGCCGGGGCCGCTCGGCGCCAGCCGCCCTCTCGCCACGCCGTTGCCCTTCCCTCGCCCGGAAAAGGCAGAGGTTTGGGTTTAAATTCCCGTGGGAGACCAGGGCTTTAGTTTTGGTTTGGTTTTGGGTCCTCCTGGGACGTGAAGGACTCGTCAGGGCAGCTGCAAGCCTGGGAGGTGACTCAGGGAGTCGGTCAGCAAAATCTGAGGTAGCGTCTGGGCAGATGTTCGAAAAGGCAGCTCGGCTGTTTTAATAATGTTCTATACGGGAACACAAAATGCTGTCTTAATTTAAAATACTACAGTTGACTCTGTTTTTTCCAGAGGAGTAGTGCAGAATCGATAGTCACCTTTGTTGTGAGATCAGCCAGAAGAATACCGGACTTCTTGTTCTCCTGCGTTGTCATTTTTCAGCTGGAGACCTGTACTAAGAGCACACAGCCCCCTGCGCAGGAGCTCATGCTTCGCAGTTTGCACTCACAGCCCCTGCATGACAAGTCTCACTAATATTCACTCATTCTGTAAAGGTTGCATGGCCAGGCCCTAGTATGCATTCTTAAGTACTAAGGAAAAAAAATGTCACCCAAGAGAAGTAATGTTTTTTTACCTTAATATTTGAAAAACTACAAAGCTGTGTGGTCTGGGACATGCAAAAACTACTGTGGTGAGGAATGAGGGAATACACTGAACTGGAAAATCCTGTAGTTCACAAGGGTTGGGCTAGCCAACTTAATTGCTTTTTTCCTTCCATCTCTAATGAGAATTGGAGCATTCAGAGACATAGGTATTAACAATGCATAGCCTCAACGCAATGTATGAAGCAGATATATTAAAATAAGAGGCTGGGGAGTCTGTCCACATTCTGCTTTGCAAAATTACCCTTGACTGAGTACCCGAAGGTTTTCAAAGCACCATAAGAAAAAGGTAGTTTGAACATGTCTGTGTTAACTTCTATCAAAACTGTGGTAGGTCTCTGCCCTGCTGCACGCTCAGGTGGTTGTATTTGGTGTTCATATAGGACCTGTCTTCTCCCAAGCTCGGGTCAGCCCAGAAAGCAGCAGAAAGGAGACCAAAAAGCACAGCTGACAGAGGTCTCCCAGGCAGAAGCCTTTGCTCAGGCACCATAAAGGAGCTCACCTTATTAATTCAATTTTTCACAAGCTTCAGATTTTAATGCTATTTAAAAAGTAACAGGCATTTTTATTGTAAAGCTTTTGGTTTTAAAGCTATCAGTTCATGCAAGGATTCCTCAACTCAGTAATTCTTCTCTTTGGAAAGAACAACTATGCACGTCCAACCAAACTAAGGACGTGCATATACATGTGATTATTACTCATACGCACTTTGTGCTCTGGTCAGTCTTCTAAGGATCATAGAGGCCCTTCTGCACTGAGCTTCTCTGATCCACTGAGTTTCTCTTCTAAGCAGTTAGTTTCCTCCTTTGCCACTTAACAGATCCCTGCATGACAAGTATTTGCAGCTCTTGTTTTATGCATATTTTTATTAATCTTGCCACTATCACCTAATTCTGTTGTTGTATCTGGCATAAACACACTGCTCCCAATCCTGGACTCCTGCAGAGAACATGGAAAAACAATGGCTTCACCAGCCTCCAGCCACCCCATTGTTATGCCCCGGCTCAGCCTACTCACTACTGCATCACTCATCACTCATACTTGCCAGTACCTCACTTCTTATCACAAGGAGCCTGAACCAGCTGTCATATAAGGCATAAGAATTTCAGCTTCATTTCTAGGGCCTGCTTGTCTTCTCATGCCGTACATGGGATAAAAAACCATGAGTCACTTCTGTTCTTTGTGGACTTGGCTCAATGCTGACTGAGGTCAGGGGCGATGGTGCAGGATCTGTAAGTCCTGCTGCCTGTCTTCAGTGCTGCTTCTGAGAAAAAAAGATAGCAAGCAGCAGAGAGACACATATATTCACAACTGTAGACAGCGACAGGTATTTATAGGAGATGGAGTGGAAATGTATACTATTATTTTAGAAGGAATTAGATCATAAAGTATTGTAGCAAATCACCAAAGTTCTTCCTTCAGTTTGCAAGCAAAAAATAGGAACTGAACCCCACCTTTATATCATTCTATCATCTCTCAGTGTTTAATTCTGAAAATGTGTTACTCACAAAAGCACAGGTTTTCTAATGGGCAGATCAGGTATGTGGCATTACCACTGTCTTGTCAGGCATGTCTGTTTAAAAGCACCTCAACTTTCTGCTTCGTTTCTCTGGAATTTTAAAAGCCTTTCCTACATTTGTCACTGGGTAGCTAAGAATTCTGAATTCAATGATTGTTCCTCTCTCATTATTAACAGAGGCGTTTGGATTCCAAACTTTCAGCAATCAGCAACTGAGGACTGAAGGGGGCCACTGTAGTGACATCTCATTAAAACTTTCAAAAGACCTTCTCAGAGTTCAGATAATGTGGAAACTTGATTTGTCCATGCAGATGGACAAGTGCCAGCAGGCCAAACTGCTTACAAAGAAAATCCCTCATAAGAATTCTCAAAAGCAGCAAAACACGCTGACATGGAAGGACGCTGCACGCCTAAGGTGGACAGTACACAGGCAGTTTTATTTGAAGCTTTTTACAAGCCATTGTTTCAAGAAATACTCATACATACATGTGTAAAAGCAAAGGAATGTCTTAACAAGTAGGTCATATTGCATAATGTTAGACAAAAGTTGAATAATGCAAAAATTAAGATTGCCTGCAAAACTTGATTTGGTTTCACGTATGCCCTATCCTTATGGCAGCCAGCCCCCAAAGCCTGTATGTTCTCTTCTTGCAATCTCATCCTGTTGACTAAATGAAGGAACAAATAAACTTTCATTGTTGGAGAAACAGATACCCAGACACAGGAACTGGGAGCATTACTGGGTCCCACAATAGCAACAGAGCCAGTGCATCTCTTTCTCCAATTTACCTACTCTCAATCTGTAGCCCCATCTCAGAAATTCCCCTGCTTTTCCCTATCTGGGACCCTATTTCCTAAATTTATCCCCATCACTTAGCTTCTCATCGACCCTCATTTTTCCTCTCATTCTCACTGCTTTTCAGAGCTCTTTCTAGCAATTCAGCTAGTTCCAGTTTCTCAATTTCATATTTATTTTCACTCTTTTCAGGAAACTGCAGTATCTCTGATAATTACATATCTCAAATGATTACATAAATTTTTACCACTTTCATAACACTGGAGAGCACTGACTCCAAACAAATAAACAGCTGCTGTGATTTGCAACTTACCTAAAGGAAAGCCATACCAATCTCTGCATTGAGAAGCTAGAGAGCTGGGTGGTGACGTAAGGAAAGTGATGAATCGGGTTTTGTTCAGTGAACAAAAGCATCATAGTTCTCTCCCAAGATCCCCTGCCAGTGGGGCATAATCTAGAATACAAAGAATCGAAGTAAATAAAATAAAAATAATTGGGCTGAATAGTGGCAGAGGAATAACAGTTGCATTCAGAAAGTGGAGAATTATATGGTATACTGGTACAAGCCTCTAGTATTAATGCCAACATTAATTAAATAATCCTGAAAAAACTTGTGTAAGGAAACTATATAAATATTATTCTAACCTCCACTTTACCGATAAGGAAGCTGAGACAGAGACTTACTGTATTAAGTGATAACTTGAAAATGTGTTTTCATTTCAAACTCGAGACATTTCCATGTCTCCAGCTGAGCTGCCAGCTACTAAAGCACATCACATTATTGAACACTGGAAATTCAGCTCTCCGTGTTTTGCCCGAATCAGAGCTTGCATTCAAATGCTACATTTCTAGGGCACAGTGATGGCAGTGTCCAGTAAACCATGCTGCCTGTTGTATTCTATTTAAGTGATCACAAACAGCACAGAAGGCTTGCACAGACATTGGGACTGGGCTGGAACCACTTGGTTGGTATAGACTTGAAGAGTTTGACATTCTCAGACATCATTGCTTTTACCACCTGCTTAGAACAAATTATAAAACAGAGAAAAGGGACTGGGAAAAAGTAATAAGTAAGAAAGTATCGTAGGAAATAGCAAAGAGAGTTGAAAGGGGAAATGAAAAAGCATAAACCAGATTAAAATACACTGGTACCAAGCTTTATTTTAAGGATTCTTCTAGTCCTAGTGAAGAATATGGGCTCTGCTCTAGATTTTTTCCCTAAGATGGGTTCAAATTTGATATTTGGGTAGAGACACCAGCGCATATTTAAATGAGGTTTCTGAACCAAAAAGCCATTTGGGGAAAAAAATTTGCAAGACCTTGAAATCTGGGATGTTAGCCCACTCATAGTATGCATCACACTAATATCCGCACTGACTCTCCACCACTAAAGTCACTGAATATAACAAATATTTAGCATTTCTCAGCCCTGCAATGTCATCACCGTTTTCTTTCTAACTCCTTAGATCACCTAGAGATATAATCTAATCTTTCTCTAATTCTCAACACAACCTTTTGAGCTTTACACAGTTTTCATCTTTAAATTATGATTTTAAAGGATTCTTACCTAGCATCCCCCAGAGCTGCTAGTGGGAATTTGGCGCTCTCATATGCAGCATGAACAGTAATTTAGGCAATGAGCTCCTAGGCTTCAGCAGTTATGCACAGAAGTGTATTCCTCAAAACGCTCTGAAACGCTTGCTGTTAACACGAGGTACTGGGAGGGAGCCAGCAGGCATCAATTTGACATGCAGTCACTTTTTTTATTTCACCCTGGAGCATCCCAGGGCATAGTGCACATCAAGGTGAAAGGGAACGTGCATTTGCTTTAATATTTCCCCACTGCTTTTCCTTCCTATTTGCTTTGCTAGTTTACCACAGTGTAAACCCAGAAAGTACCACCACAAGACAAACTCCTCACTACAAAGATTATACTGTTTAGGCTCTGAATTGTAATTATATGGTCTTAGTCAAATTACTTTACCACTTTGCACTTATTAATGTTAGGATTGAGCACCACCATGCGTTTTTACAGCTAAGTAAAAGGACGTATTTATCTGTGCCACATGAATGTTGTCAGGATCAGAGCATTTTTCAACAGTGCCTAGCACAAGGACATCCTAGTCATAGCTCAGGATACTAAAACACCAGTATCATACCAGAAATTAAATATGCATAAATACTTATAAACACTTTTTCATATTACTCCTCAAACAGAAAAAAACCCCACACAAAACCAAAACCCTACTGCTCCTCTTCAAGAAAGCTTTTTAAAAGCCACCCAGAAAATAATAAATTTATATAAAAGATCAGAAATAGAGACACAATCACAGTATATATACTTTTTCATAGCCTGAATTTTTAAACAGGCCTAGAGGGTGCATAGTTTTATGACAAGGTGTGACTTTAATTACTAGTTGCAGCTTTGGAAGCTTTCCAGCACTACTGTAATATGCTGCCTCTGTGCGGAGACAACTGTGTCATTAAAGGAAAAAGAAAACCCTTCATGACTGGGATATGTATGCATAACGACTGGTTTTGCATGGATTTACATGCAGTCAGAAGCTAAACCTGACATAAACAGCTACTGCAGTAATCTCCCCTTCATACCACTCTTTTGGAAATTGAAGTGCTCTTATGCTAAAACCCGAATATAGAATGGATACGTATCAAAACACATATCCAGGCAGGAAATACATTAAATTCATATCCACTCAGGAATGAAACCAGGCTTCTATGCAGTTTTTATTTATACTGCACTTCACAGAGATTCACTTACACTAGGAACGACTCTTTAAAAGTTACAGCAGCCATTCTGAAGAAACTTGCACTTGGTGCACGGCTGCTCACCTCTGCTCTTTTGTTCCCTTCCCTATTTATTGCCAGACAAGAGAGAGAAAAATTACCTAGCCTCTCTACAGAGCAATACCTAAGATGACGGAAGACCAAAACTTTCATTTCTTCACTCAGCAGCGTCTGTGCTGATGCCAAGCTGAACTGCGGTCTGCACCATCTCCACTTGATTTCACATATGTAAGAAAGCACTTTGCCACAGAACACTTTTTTTCTTTAAACAATTTCTGCAAAGAATACCCGAATACAAAAGGCCATCTTTGCGCAAAATCTGTTTTTTTCTTCTACCTCTGTTGTCCATTCAAAAACCACTGCAGCTGAAGCCAGTTCCCAAGAATCCCAACAGTAGCTGAGAAGTGACCCTTGATTCAACACACACACAAATAATATGCTTGTAAAGAGTCAGCATAGAAGCTCAGGTTTTGAGTCAGGATCCCTTGGTACAGAGCAATCTCCCTTCGAGGTTAATAATGAAAAAGAGACACTGGTGGCAATGGCTGCACAGGGAAACTGCTCCCGCTGGCCTCCCTGGGGCCCAGCCTGTGCTCTGGTGAGGCTCCAGTGCCGTTCAGCCTCACAGCGGCCGTGCGGGCAGCGCGGGGGCCCGGGCAGGACCCTTGCTCCGTGGCTGCCGTGGATTTTACCTCACAAACCCGCAGTTTCCTGCGTGAACCCGACAGGAGCAGCCCCGCGCAGCTCTCCGCCGGCGGGCATGCAAGGAAAGCTGTTCTTCTCGGTAAAGGAGGTGAAACCTCTCCCTCGCCTCACAACCTGCCCGTTTCAACAACAGGAGAATCACCCCGCCCTTCCCACCAC
>NW_010550721.1:304-2087 GCF_000687285.1 Phaethon lepturus | reverse complement strand
TAGGTGTGTGTCTGCAAAAACCTGATGCCTCTTGCCTGCCTTTTTTTCTCCCTGCCTTCTAGGAAGATCGTGGCCGAGTATGAGAAGACCATTGCCCAGATGATAGGTAAGGTGCCGTCGCCTGGCCGGGCACGTGGGGCAGAGAGCTGGCTGCTCAGCCGCTGTGTCTCTGCTGTTTATTCTTGGTCGCAGAGGATGAGCAGAGGACAAACATGACGTCTCAGAAGAACCTGCAGCAGCTCACGATGGAAAAGGACCAGGCTCTGGCAGACCTAAACTCAGTAGAGAGGTCGCTGTCAGATCTCTTCAGGAGATACGAGAACCTGAAGGGAGTCCTAGAAGGCTTTAAGAAGGTCCGCACCTTGGTTTCCTCTTTCTGCCCGCAGCGCCGGTCCCTGCGTGCCGGATTCCCGTGCAGCATTGCCCCCGCCTTGCCCCGTGCTGCAGCACCGTGGCTCTCCCGTCGCACGCCGCGCTGCTTCAGATGCCTGCCCTTGCGCAGAGCACTGCTCGCTTGCTTTCCTCTGCCCGCTCTCTGATGAGTGAGCAAAGAGGCTTTCAAATGCCGGGGGAAGCCCTTGCGGGGAGCCCAGTTCTCGGGCTCTTCTCCGCACTCCTCCCCGGCGCGCTCCTGCCGAGCGCTGGCAGCGGATGTCGTGCCCAGGGAAGGGCAGGCGCCAGGGCAGCGTGTCCCGAGAAAGCCCGTCTCCACCTGCACCCTGTTTTTCCTTGCTGCTGAGCTGGATAAGGGTCTCCAGCAAAAGGGAGAAACTGGGACTATTTAAAGCCTTTTTCTTTTGCACCCAGAACAGGATATATCATCCCATCAAAGCAGCGTCTGTGCTCGCTCCCAGTGCAGATGGATGTACTTTTTTTTTTCCCCCCCCAGAACGAAGAAGCTCTGAAGAAGTGTGCTCAAGATTATTTAACCCGGGTCAAGCAGGAAGAACAGCGGTATCAGGCCCTGAAAGTCCATGCAGAAGAAAAGTTAGACAAGTAAGGTCACGCACAAGATTGCTGGGTGCGCTGAGGAGCTTTCTGGGTGCTTCAAGACCTTGTAGGGCAATGTCTCCATTTGGCTTTCCTGAGGTAGGAAGGCAGGAACTTATTGATGTGAAAAACTGCCTTTTTACAATCTCAGGCTCAAGTAGCCCTAAATGGCTGTTAAGATTGGCTTAAAAATTAAAATTAAGCCAGCACAAATCCCTGAATGGATTCTCTGATCTCTGCTTATATATTTTTTTTTTAAATGGAAAACCTGAGGTTCGTGGTCTATTTACAGTGACTTCACAAGTTCCCAGTTTCAGAGGGCTCACGTTTGTGGTGTGCAAAGGGGTCGTGCAGCTACCGAGGCTCAGCTGCTGAGCAGTAGCTCACCAACACAGGGTAGCCCCGAGTGAAGTGGGTAAGGAACTGGTTTAGCTTCGCTCTGGGAAAGCAGAGTTTCCACACAGGAGTTCAGAGGAACTGAATTAATCTAGTTTCATGCGGGTTTTCCAGATGGGAAAACCACCTCTGATGCATCCAGGCAAGCAGGAGCCGGGCTCTGCCGATGCCGCATCGTCCACCGCTGTGCCACGGTGCTCCTCCTGCCTGCACCCAGACATGACCACTGTCCCCTTCTCTCCAAACCCCACCGCAGAGCCAACGAGGAGATCGCCCAGGTGCGCACGAAGGCCAAAGCGGAGAGCGCGGCGCTGCACGCCGGGCTGCGCAAGGAGCAGATGAAGGTGGAGTCCCTGGAGAGAGCCCTCCAGCAGAAGGTAACGCGCCCGCCCTGCCT
>NW_010550721.1:0-273 GCF_000687285.1 Phaethon lepturus | reverse complement strand
CCCCGGCCAGCCGCGCTGGCTTTGCTCCGGCTTTCTGCTTTGCTGCCCTGAGTGTCCTGTTGGTGCTGGAGGTGTCCTCCAGACTTTTGGCCCAGGAAGTGTTTAGTGGTTTTGGCTTTTGGGGTTTTGTTTTTTTGGGGACTTTGTTTGTTTAAATGTACAACTGTGTCCTCTCGCAAGGAAGGAGATGCAAGCTCTGCCCAGGCGTCGGCACGGCTGCCGGCCGTGGCGTGGCTGCTGGTTGAGGGCTGGCACGTGTTTGGCCGTCTTGGA
>NW_010550720.1:477-965 GCF_000687285.1 Phaethon lepturus | reverse complement strand
AGGCGTCGCACGAGGGGTTCGAGGTGTCGCATGAGAGGGGCCAGGTGTCGCACGAGGGGTTCGAAGTGTCGCACGAGGGGTACAAGGTGTCACACGAGGGGTTCGAGGTGTCACACGAGGGGTTCGAGGTGTCGCACGAGGTGTGCGAGGTGTTGCACGAGGGCTGTGCACGAGGCGTGCGAGGTGTCACACGATGGCCGTGCACGAGGCATGCGAGATGTCGCACGAGGGGCACGAGGTGTCGCACGAGGGGTTCGAAGTGTTGCACGAGAGGGGTGAGGTGTCGCACGAGGGCCGTGCACAGCAGCTCACGTGCTTGTGCGAGGGCCCCGGCCCCTCCCCCCGGGGAAGGGGAAGTGTGGGGGAGGGGCGTAGGGTCACCCCTCCCCCCCCCATAGGGGACCCACAGGTGCCCCCCGGGGACCCCAAAACTGCCCCTGGGGCCCCCCCAGCCCCACAGCTGCCCCCCAGGGACCCCCAATTCCCCG
>NW_010550720.1:0-380 GCF_000687285.1 Phaethon lepturus | reverse complement strand
CGAGGTGTCAGACGAGGGGTTCGAGGTGTCGCACGGGGGGTTCGAGGTGTCGCACGAGGCGTGCGAGGTGTCACACGATGGCCGTGCACGAGGCATGCGAGATGTCGCACGAGGGGCACGAGGTGTCGCACGAGGGGTTCGAAGTGTTGCACGAGAGGGGTGAGGTGTCGCACGAGGGCCGTGCACAGCAGCTCACGTGCTTGTGCGAGGGCCCCGGCCCCTCCCCCCGGGGAAGGGGAAGTGTGGGGGAGGGGCGTAGGGTCACCCCTCCCCCCCCCATAGGGGACCCACAGGTGCCCCCCGGGGACCCCAAAACTGCCCCTGGGGCCCCCCCAGCCCCACAGCTGCCCCCCAGGGACCCCCAATTCCCCGGGGACCCC
>NW_010550719.1:0-4629 GCF_000687285.1 Phaethon lepturus | reverse complement strand
CTGGAAGTACTGGGTTCTGCTGGATGCTCAGGTGTCTCCCGAGGGGTGACCTCAGGCTCGCAGGCTCCCTCCCACCTGGCCTCTTCCACCAGCACCGGCCTGCGTCAGAGTTTCGCTTGACCAGGGAGATACATTTTAGAAGAAATTGTAACAAAAGTTTTAGTAGCCATAAATATGAAAAGCAGTTTTACTGTTAGGTTTGTAGTTTTCGCATGTTTCTAATTTGCAAAATACCAAGTAGAGCTGCAGGCTGAATCGGGCGAGTCCGCTCACGCAGAAGGACGGTGCAGTGCCGCCAGGTAGGGACTGAGGGCAGAGCGTGAGCCCACAGGGGTAACGCGTTCTTAAGTATGGGTTTATTAAAAAAAATATAAATCCTTAGGCTTCTGCAGGCTAATAGTTCATTTCGAAGCGTAGAAGTTTAAATGTTGTCTCACAAGTAAGTGTTTTTTCTCCTGAATTGTTAACGTTAAGACATCTATTTCTGCCAGTTTAAATTTTCCTGGGCACTCGTGTTGTCCTTACATTAATTGTCTCGTGTCCTTTCCCCACCAAAGCTTCTCAGCTCGAGTGGTATGGCTGTGAGGCTTGATAACCTCCTTTCAAAGCCCGGCTAAGTATGAAAGTAAGTTCGATAAGGGCTGTTATGTAGTGCGTCTTCAGCCAAGAAGCTACTTGTCTGGCAGTCGCTTTGAATTTTGGGCTTCAGCGAAAGAGCAAATTCACTGAAACCAACTGTTTTCCTTGCTGAAAATTCTCAGAATTCGAGATGATTCTGATTTTAATGCCAGTGTCCTCCTAATTTCTAAGATCTGTTCATAAAGGGTGGATTGGTTTAAGGGGTTTTGCAGATCGAGATTTACTGTATTCAACACAACAAAAATACATCGGAAGACGGTGTTTCTTTCTTCTTTAAAGACACAGAGCCAAAGGACTTTGTCACCTGTTAGCTGCCTGGCAGAAATAAAACCCTATATTTGCAGCCATGATTCAGGGTCAAGAGGTAAGGAGATAAGGCCCATCTTTTGTGAATGGGAGCTTGACTTTCAGAGAGCAGGAAGCGGGAATGAATGCAGGGAGAATGGCAGGAGTCAGGATGGTGAAACTCCAGCCTGCTCTCATCTGATAAGAAAGAGACACTAAACTTAACACTGACAGGGCGGCTCTGCTCGGCGGCCAGGGAGAAAGGCAGCCCCTGGCCCGCCGGGCTTTGCTTTGTGTATTTACAACCAAAGCAATAACATCATTTAGGGCGCAGCACCAGGAATGACGCTGACCCCTGCTCCTCTCGCTCTCCCTTTCCGCTGGCCATGCTGTGGAAGGGCTTGCGGGGGGCTCCGGCAGGAGCCCTCCCCAGCGGGCAGCAGTGCCAGCGCCCGGGGTCCCTGCGTCGGGAATAGCTAAGCGCTGCCCCAGGCCACCAGCTCGGTGTCAGAGCTCGCCGCCCTCCCTCTCTGCCTTACGCCTTTTCTCCCTGCCTCGTCACAGCTGGAGTCTGGAGGAAGACGAAACTGCTGGTACTAGAGGCAGAATTCTGAGAGGGAGGTTTCGGACTTCGGGCCGTACATTCTGCCTGCGGAATAACAAGCTATGAGCGTGCCTCAGGAGGAGCCGCATGTATCGCTCCAAATGTCAAAACCAGCCTGCCTTGCGGAAGGTGGTGACGGGCTGAGCAGAAGCTCCAGGTCCTCGGGGACCGTGGCCGGCGGTGGGCGCAGAGCTGGGCGGGTGTCCCCGAGCCGCCTGCCTGTCCAAACGCATGGCGCGGCTACCTGCCACGCCGCCGAGTCCCCAGGGAGAGCCCACCGCGGTGGGCTTTGCTCTGCCGAGCTCTGCTCGGTGGGTGAAGCGGTGCTGGGGCAGCTCTCCTTCCCCTCCTCTGCAAACCCGCGCTTAAACAGAAGCTGGTCTAACGAAAATAGCACGATGTTACTTCCAAATCTATAATGTGATTTCAGTTTTTGCCTAGACTGTGTAAATGTAATTAGAATTTGCCTGCATCAAGCAGCAGTTCCCCAGCAAATCATCAATTAATTGATTCCAATTACACATAATTGTTTCTCATACATTTCAATTAGTCTGCTGTGCTGCTACCAGCAGTACTAGTCAATTATACAAGTAATCAACATGCCTTTAATAACTGTCGTGAAAAGAAGTTGTGAAAAAGAGTTTAGGGAGGAAGGACAACATTCTGGATGTCAAAAAGCGCCTATTACACTGATTTATCGTTCAGCTGCAGTGATTTCTGGAGACAGAGAAAATAACCAAACTGTACAAGTCCGAGGCTATTAGTAGGCAAAGGACTCGGAACCTGAGCTAAGGGAAGGCACCGCCACATCCCTGTTGTTCCGCAAATAACTGACATGGTTAAGGCCGAAAACCAAACCAGCTTGCTAGCGATTAACGTAAAATGCATTACCTCATCACCCGTGGAGGGTGATCAGATTTATTTTGCAAAAAAGGAGCTCCGGTTTGCAAGAGGAGCGTAGGGGCCAGGGTCCTGAGCGCGCCTGAGGGCGGTGCGGTCCCCTGTGCCGTGGCCTGTCGTGCAAGCCACGGTCATCCGTCGGAGATGTAAAGATAGAAGCGAATGCCGGGTTTGCAGACTTCCCAGTAACTTAAAAAGTGAAAACGCAAACCTATTTGAATGGAAAACATTTCTAAAAACATTTTATCCAACATGGGTAAATACTTCAGCACGGTCTGTCCCTTCCAGTTTTCTGTTGTGGACGGATTCGATGCGTTCACACAGCAGTTCACCTGCAAAGCAGCTCAGTTCATACCCGTTTCATGTAAAATATTGTGGCCTGTGAACAAAACAACGGCCACTGTGTACAACTGGCCAAAAGCTTTAGTATTTTGTACGGCCGTCCCGGGCTCTGTGTCGCTGGAGGATGCCGCTGCCTGATGGGCGCGTGAGACTCCATAAGCTGCAAGGTTTCATTTTACAGGCATTTTCATGCCGGCCTGCCGAGCGATGCTGGCCCTGAGCGAACGGGATTTATTGTGCAGCTTCTCTCACGAAACGGTCGGCGGCCACCGCAGGACTCGCGGCGGGAGGACGCGCTCCCTGCTGCTGAGCACACTGAGTCCGAGCGCTCGCGTCGCCCGGCGATGTAACCGGAGAGGGTAGGAAATATTTTTGCTAAACTCTCCTAATGACTGGGCGGTAATGCTTGCTACCGGTACTTCTTCCATCTGTGGGGCCCTTTGGAAATAGGGAAAACACTTCTCAGAATAGCATCGTGCCATTCGAAAATGGGGTTTCTCCATCGAGCTGCATCGGCGTGGCATAAAAGTCTGTAATTTTTTTGTTGCCAGTCTGTTTGCCTCAGTGGCATTGTAGGCACGGCAGCACGCAGACCGTGGCCTTCGAGGGGTGGTCTTGAACACGGCAGCCCCCGGCGCGCCTGGGCGAGGGGTAGCGAGCTGGAGCTCGAAAGGCTCAGTGTGGTCTCGAGGAGCGGTTTGGCGCTGCCTGGTCCCCTCAGCGGTGGAGAATGTGTCTAAAGATTATATTAATTTTCTTACCTTAAATTGTTCTTATGTTTGTGCCAAGTCCTTTGAATGTGTGAAACGATCCTTTGGACGCAGTGAGAACTGGTCTATGAAAAAGCTGGTTTCCCAGGCACGGCGCCGTTCATGAGCAAATGACTTCAAAATTATTCGACGCCAAAACCGAGTAGATGCTGTTCCACAGGAGCCAAGCAGCTCTGCAAAGCTGTGGCATTTAACCTTCAAGTTTTGACTTCAGGAATCTGTGGACGCATTACTCCAGAAAGAAATTCCAGTGGAAAACCATGGACGTTGCTGAATGTGGCGTGTTAGGTTATTTCAGTGCTTATTTACAGTAGCAGAGGGAAAATGCAGGTCAGTTTTAAAGATTAAGAGAAATGTTAATATTCTTAAACATCTGCCTCGGCAACCTTTAAATTAGGCCCTAATCTCACTCGCTATCCTTTGCAATATAACTCGATTTATTAGACTCCAGTTCTTCCAGATTGTACCTAAGCAAAATAAAGCATCCCGCCTAGGCAGTTCCTTGCCCCCAAATCGGAAACGTCTCCCAGCTTCGCCCCAGCCTCTGTTCCATGCAGAAATCTGAAAATTCAGAGGTTTATCAAACCAGTAAAGCTAATGAAATAATTAACAGAAGTATTGAAATGATTGCAACAGGTATTTCGTATTGATTAGAGTTGTTGATTAGAATATTTAAAAATGGACTCTCAACTACGGTGGCGGCTTCTACTTTCAAGCATTCGTGGGGAGCTTTTGGAGCGTGGCTCTCTGTTGGCGCGGAGCATTCCTTTTTATGTGCCTTACTGCCTTAGAAGAAACTAGTGGCATGCACGTGTGAGTAGCTGTTGCTAGCGGCGGGTGTTATGGCTTAGATGTTTAGCAATGTGCAAACGACTGCAGAAGGGACATGTTAGAAGTTTCTTCCAAGTCAGGTATTTTCCATGTTTGGGATATGTTTCAGAAATGGCAAACTCAGGCTGGGTTCACTCCCGAGTTGGTTAGACCTTAGAAATTCTGCAGTACTGAAAAAATGTTTTTTGTTGCGTTTGCTTTTAGAGTGGAGGTGGGAAAGGAAGCTACATTATTACTATTATTATTATTATTATTATT
>NW_010550718.1:31034-35765 GCF_000687285.1 Phaethon lepturus | reverse complement strand
AAGGCCCTGGCGCCCCGGAGCTGGACGTTGCTTTCCTCAAATGTAAATACTTCCACTTTCGGCCGGTTTTACGTGTCTGTCCTCGGGAAGCAAAAAGATCGCAGGTATCTTTAATAAAGGTCACAGCCGTTTGGGATTCCCTCCCCACCCCCCCCTTTTTCGGGGTTTTAGGGGCCCTCGGGTTTGGGGGATAAGCCGCCATGCCGAACCAGGAGAGCTCTGCAAATACATCTGACCAGTAATGCTGCCTCCCCAAGCGCATCTCCTGTGCTCATTTCCCCCCTCCAGCTCTTACAGTATTTTATCTAAAACCTGCTGGTATGTTAACTATTTTAGTTATTTATCAGCACCATCCATCAGCAATTTGCTGTTGTGATTGGCACCGATTTTACAGTGCTCTGCTTTTTCTGTTGCCGTGATAACATACATTGTGCCATGTTTTTAGATCCTGGCTGATTTCCCCATATGTTTTCCATATGGGAACATGCTGCTCTTGTTAGCCACCTTCGAAGCAGCCCGTCAACCAGGTCCCCACTCAGAAACAAATAAATTGTC
The DNA here is from genome assembly GCF_000687285.1 of Phaethon lepturus. Classification (NCBI taxonomy): domain Eukaryota; kingdom Metazoa; phylum Chordata; class Aves; order Phaethontiformes; family Phaethontidae; genus Phaethon; species Phaethon lepturus. The sequence continues at coordinate 35,210 of NW_010550718.1, read as the reverse complement.
TGGTGTCTACTGTATTTCCTTTCAGGCCGCACTCTCCACTTTAAACTTGGCAGCGTTTCAGAACAATCAAAATCCAATCAGCGGCCGTGCTAACTCCATATGTTTTATTTCCAGACTATGCGAGGTGAAGGAAGCTGAAACTATTTTCAGCATGTAGCAATGTTTAGGGTGACATGCCACAGATTGTGCTGCACGTTTTCCGCTGACTGTTACCCACAGCCCCATTCAGTGAAGAGAGGCGCTTGGGTTTCGTGCAGAAAGCTGTGGCCAGCCAAGTGCTCCAGATCAAATTAGCTTTCCTGGAAAGTGGAGCACCTCTAACAGAGAGTGAAACGAATGTAAACTACAATTAGTTCGATGTGTTGGAAATACGCCGGAGTTCTCTGGGGCTGAGCCTTACAAGATAAGCAAACTTGACAGGTTACCTCTCTTTAAATGGTGTTTTAAACACGGTGATTACCCCTGTCACAGGTCTGTTGGCATGTTCTGTTGGGCTGTGTGCTGGAGTCCATCAGTCCGTCTCCTTCTGCCATTTTTAGAAAAATGGTGCAGCCTCGGTCTGGATGTAAAATAGCATGTCGGGAGGAATGCGTGTATACAGGCAACAGTAGTTTTTCCAGCAGACTTTCCTGGCATCCCCTGGGGTCAGGCTTCTCCCGAAGAGTTTGAGCTTTTTCTGTTTGTTTTGCCCTGACATGCACTAAAATAGTTGGCGGGTGACAACTGCAGTGCCTGTGTCAGCAGGATCACCCACGTTCACGGCAGCTCACCTGCCCGTGCTTTATGGAGGTGGAAGCTGGACGTAACAGGGTCGGGTTAGTGCCTGTGCTCTTGCAGCACCCCGCACCAGAGGCAGGTTTGATCCTAATGCAAGGTGCCAGACCCGGCAGCAGGCAACAAAGAGGGACGCAGAGCTGAGGAAACTACTTGCTTAAAAGCAGGCACGAGGTATGAGGTGGCGTTAGGACTTGTGGTTGCATCTCTGGAGCGCAGACACCAGGAACCGGCTCACAGAACAAATTGTTCCCGCTCAGAGAAGCACTCGTGTTATAGTGCATAGGGGGGGAAAAGTCAAGCAAACATGAGGAAGACTCACCTTGCACACAGGAAAACCAGTGCTGATCCCAAAGGGATCACAGTTCTCACTTAGGGATGTGCAAGGAGGAGAGTGAGAGGGTAGGTTTGGGTTGGTAGCAACTCAAGTACATGTTTTTCCCTGGGCCAGCCGTGTAAATAAAGAGCTGCAGACTGATTTCACAGAGGCTGAAAAGCAGCAGCAGTCTCGTTCCCTGCCTGTGGTCCTGCTGCATTGCTCCCTTTCCCTCTGGCTGTGTGTTGCGAGTCTGGCGTAGCGCAAGCAAAGCCCTCCATTTTGAGATTTTTCCTGAAAGAGAGTTGTAGCCCATTCCGCGAGCGTATGACAGAGTGGAGAGAGCTTGCTGCCAAAGTGCAGGAAGCACCAGCAGAGCTGTTGAATGTGAATCCAATATTTAATGTTCAGTGGGTTGCCAGTAGTTATAAAACCGTTCATATGGTTTAATGGCTATATACAGCTTTCCGTGGTTACTTTACATCTGGCTTCAACAGTGATGGGTTTGAGAATACCACTAGGATGTCTGTTAGGAAACACTGTGAGGCCTTAGGAAAGGCAATAAACCAAGATTTGTCATTGTCAGGGAGTTGGCTTGAAGGATGCTTTGAAAAAGCGCTCTGTGTGACCTTCGAGTGCAGAACAAAGTCAAGCTCCCAGGCATCAAAGTAATGCCACATGTCAGGAAAACCCGACGTGTATGGAAAGCCTAGAAGGTGATAGCCAGCATGAGGCAAATGTGCAGATCAATGCTAATTAAGTGAGTGGTAATGTTCGAGTGAAAATAGCTGTCGGACCGTTCAGCTGTCGTGTTTGATGACGCAAAATGTTGGTGAGCGTGGAGGAAGCAGCACACAGGTGAAACTCCCAGACCCCACTGCTCTTCCCCAAGCTCTCTGGAAAGAAAACACAGTGCTGCGCATGCAGCTCTCCTGTTGGGAGAGGGGAGACAGACACAGGGGTGAGAGGCGTCGGTGACACCCGGTCGGCGCTCCTGGAGGGTGTGCCCGTGGTGGGGGCTGGGAGCTGCACCAGCGGAGAGCGAGGCCGTGTTGATTCCTGAGTGTGCTCACGAACAAAAAAGCTTTGGTCAGGTCGATGATGAGGGAGGGTGAAGGAGATGTGGGAGACAGTGCTCAAGTGGATAGATTGGGTATCTGCAAATTGGTAATGTTTGGGGTTCAAATCAGAAAACCATAAGGGCTTTGGCGTGGCAAAGTAGGCAAAACTAGTGCCTACATCTGCTTTTTCTAATTGTTTTTTTTCCCTTTGGAAGCAGAAACATTCTTCCTCTAGCATGCAGCACACAGACAACTTTTATCGGGTAAACCTTTACCTTTCAAGTATGAACGTTTATTTGACAGTTGAGGGGAGGGCAATGCCGGCTTTGCACTCTTGAAGGAGGACAGAAGTCTGGGGGAGTTTGGGACACATGAACACTAGGAGCTCAGGTTTGTCAGCAGCAGTACCCAGTTCTACAGGGTTTTTTCTTCACAAATCTCCTTTTCCTTTTTGTTAGTCAAGTCTTGTTCACCTCCTGGGTTCAATAAGCCCTTTCAAGCTTTTTTTCCTGCACCTTTTGAGTCTTTCCAATCTTTTCTAAATCCTGACCCACGTCCTCTCTTTGTGAAGCGTTTTCTGTTCCTTCCTCATTACCGCGTTGTTTGTTTTTCACAATTGCCTTGCAAGCTGTTCCTTCCTTCCCTCCAGTTTTCTTGGTTTATTTGCACATCCCAGGTTGTTTTTGTTTCTGGAAGGAAAAAATGCCAATACTTGTGAACTGTTGCACAAAATAAACAGTTTCCATCACTGTTTTCCTTTACAGTAGTTAGCTGCTTCATCATAGGCTTAAATTAAGCCTCCGAGCTGTCCCGTTGATGGGCTCAGGCTTCACCCGCTTCCTGGAGCAGCGTGAGCGGCTGCACCTGGCTGCAGGGCCTGTCCTCTCTCCTTTTTCTTGCTTTCCTCAGTAGGATGTTTGCTTCCTTGGTCTGTAGAGGACGGCCGTTCCAACAGGAGCAGATAGGAGCAGGTCATAGTGATTCATATGTTTAATTGCATTTTAATTTAATTATTCTTAAAAATTTTAATCTGAGCAAGGTTAGATTATTGTGTCTTTCCCTCCCTGCCATCACCCAAACACTGAATGCAGAAAGAGCGGGATTAGTCTAATGCCATCCAACAATCTATTTCCCCCATTTTTTTAACCTTTTTCATTGTGTGTAACCTAATGAAAGGAACAGATATAAAGCCTTTTCAATTCTAAGATGAGTTAGTTATAATTTTATTCTTTGTTCTTAATTCAGTTATAAAACGGTAAGGCGAGTTACAAAGCCTGAAGCTGTACCCAGACATCAAACAGTGTATTTTGAGATGATTTTTATAGCTGAGTGTATTCCCCCTGAGAAAACCATGAAATTAAAGTTTTAGGCTTTTATTACCCTCTTTTCCCTAGCGAGATGTGTCTTTGCTGCCTGCACAAGGAGATTTGAATAGACTGAAGGAAAAGCAGAATAAGTCCCTCAACACTTTTGTGGTTGGAGGAGCTGCCCGGAATGTCTCTTGGCCCAAGGTATGTTAAATATGAGAAGAGGGCAGGAATCCTTAGGAAGCAGGAGGGCAGTGTTGCCACATCCTACGAGTTTATTTTAAGTGCTCTGGTAGTGGCTGCTTTACTTCAAACCCCTATGTCTCTAAGTGGCGGTATTTGATGCGATGGAGCCCTGCACTGGGCAAACCACACTGCCAAGCAAAGCCCCAGCGTTTGCTCCCTGCTCCTCTGCTGTAAGTTCAGCTTTGAGTCCCTGCTGGGACATTTTCTTTGTGAAATGAAATCATGGTTTACGACGCACATCCACGAGTCAATGTTTTTGTTTTCTAGCAGCATTTGAAAATGGAGCCATATTTTGTTTTCATCTGTAGTACAGAATGATGTTTTTACCAACAATTTTTTTCACATTGGATTTTTTGTTTTACAGATTATGCTTTAGAGCAACATTGCTGTTAGCATAAGTGCACTGTTTCTAATTGTGTCCAAAATTAATTTGGTGAGTTCCTGCCAAAAACACATTTAAAATGGGGGGGGA
>NW_010550718.1:19627-31003 GCF_000687285.1 Phaethon lepturus | reverse complement strand
GGGGGGGGGAACAACAGGACCTACTTCATTTATATGCTTTTGACAGAGGTTCCATTTGGGGGGAAAAAATAAATAACCTGCTGTTCAGTGACAGCATTTTAACTCATGCTAAAAATAATATATGAATTCAAACAGATGGCCTCCAGCCTGTGCACAAGCATATACCTAAGCATGCTTGTGCATACCTATTATGATAAGGCATATTAGGCTGATTTATAGAATTATTTTGTTATTTTTTGCTTGCTGCAAAGCGTTAATTTTACAGTGACTTACATCCTAGAGAAATGGAGTGCCAATATTTGAAGTTGTCATTGCTGTCTTCCTGCTTGAATTTCCTTCTCGGGTATCGATAAAATCAGTAAGAATTTTGCATTTCACTAAATGATCTAGGGTTGGACACTCAAGGTTGCATTGAGACTAGCTATATTTTCCTTTTTCAAATGGGTCCATGATATAGTTGATATTTAACCTCAACGTCCCACAAATTTAGATGCAGAGCAAAGTACACATGCAAATGGGATAACACTAAAACCTGCCAAACACTTACAGCTCATTTTGTGCCTTCCACGTGTGTAAGGTGCACACTGAGTGGCAATAGAAAACTAACAAGCAAACCCTCTTGGGGCCCAGCCCTGCGATAGGATGTGTCTTGATGCTTGAGGGTGTAACCGCTGCCCTCACGCCACACAGGCAAACTGGTCTTGCACCTGGTGAGCGAATTTTGTGGGGAGCACGAAGGATGAACTCTGAGTTAAGTGGCAAAAGGTAATTTTCAGCACCAGCTTTCCCCACTGCGAGTGCTCTCTCTCCGGGCTTGGCAGGGGTGTTGGCACCTCCAGAGGTTGCCTGAGTTTGGGACCGCTGGTGTTGCTTTTCCAGGCATAGTGAGAGCTTCGGAGTGACTGGCCTGGCAGCCGGGGGCTGTTAGCAGATACCCCTGAGGGCTGCGGCAGAATGTAACTGTCTGTGGAATCGGGAAATTTATATGCAGGATATATGTATAGAGAGACCAGAAGTCCATTAAAAGGACAGGGTGCAGACAGAGCAGAGGACAGAGTGGCAGAGCCAGCCATAGCTGTTGGGTTTTCCTTCCAGGACATTTCGAGCCAGAATGAGGTCTAACGAGAAGGGCAGTATCAACGATCCAGCCTCAGCTTTTGTCGAAGGGGCACTTGGTGCTGTACGCACTGCCTTTCCCTTCAGACCCTCAGACGAGATCGTTTACCTTAATTTTCCCCCGACTGTGTCCCTCTCTTTTTAAGAGCACGGTCTTTGTGGAAAACCCATGGTTCCTTGCTCCCCTAGGATCCCTCCATATCCCCCGTCTCCCCTGGCTGCTGTTTGATGAGCACAGTCTGAGTGGTTTGCTGAGCTGGGACCTTGCTGTGGTGATGAGGTGGTGGCTCCATGGAGCTGAAGGAGTTGACTTGCAAGAAAGGGTCTGGTCTGAAGTCTTGCAGGTACCGCTCCACGTGTTGTGTAGCTCTTCCTTATTCTGCACACTGGAGTAAAGCACAAGCCATGTGTCTCCTTCCCATGAGGGCCTAGCCAACAACAAGTAGTGTGAGCATGAACAACCTCAACGGAAGGAAAGTGACTCAGGGTTCAGCTGTCCTTGGATATAAGGATGTAGCAGTTGCATTTACTGTTAGTGAACCAAAACTGTAAGAAATGGGTGAGTCAGTTACACAGTTGTTGAATTATCCCTTCTAAGATTTGCAAGTGAGTGAAAGGTTTTGGAAAACTGCAGAGGCCAGGGAGGTCTCACTCTGGTCTTTTGGCTATCTGCAGGAACCCTCTAAGGAGATCGGTTCCCCTGGGACAAGATCAACCTCATCCTGGAAGTGTACTCATCGTGTCTCCTTGGTGGAAGCATTTGAAGAGGATCCTTCAAATATTTTTGACAAACTCTTTTCAGAAACGGGAGGAGGGCAGCTGTGTATGGCTGTGGATGTTTCGTTGGAGACCATGTGTTTGGTAGCCTATTCTGGCAGGGAAGAAGAGCTGAACTCACTCAGAGGGACTCTGTGTTCAGCACCTTCCTTGTCCTTGTCTCACTGAGGACAGGAGAAATCATAAGAAGTAAATTATTCTGGACCTATTTTTTCAAACTTCTGTTTTGTTCTTGGTTGTGTTTCTGTGGCTTCTGGTCACAGCACTTCCTTACACAAGTTAAGGTGATATATGAGCCAGAGCTGCTTTAATAAAAGTGTTGTTAATGATCTTTTTTTTTTTCCCCTGAAGGATTTTCAGCTGTTAGGACAGATGGACAAACAGCACCAAGGGATCCTAGTAGATTCGTATCACACCAGATGTCATTAGGTACTGTGTCCTGTGCAGCCATTTACACCACTGCCAAGTGGGCAGAGTCCCTGGCGCCCCTGAAAATGGGTGAGGGGCGACTGGCCTCTCTTCCAGGCCCCCGCAGGGCTGTAGAAGGGCGGATGCTGGGAGCAGTGTGTCCAGGGACCCTGAAGGAGGCAGCCAGGGGCTGGTGGATGCAGCTCTGGTGACCGGCGTTGCATGGCTGGCCTTGCTGGGGAGGCTGCCAGTGGTGCGCGGGTGGTTGCCATCTGACGTCGACAGGCCCCTGGGGAGCTGTGGGATAATTTTAAGAAGTAACTTGTGAAAAGTGGCTAAGAAAAGGAAGCCCCGTGTTCACTGAGTGAATGAATGAATGAGCAAATGAACAAATAAATGAGTGAATGAAAGAAGAGGGTGCATAGGGGCTGCCACCACAGGGGTCTGGGCCTGATCTGTGAAAACTGATCCAGCCCCTGCTGCCGAGACTGAATACATTAAGCAGTGACCTGGTGGAAAACTATGGCCAAACTATCTCAGAAATACTGTCCCTGAAGCTTTTGGGTGTTAGAGAGGCTTGCTAAGGAATTGCTTGGGCTTTTGTAGTCTGCACCCGTGTGGTTTAGAGAGGAGAGGGCAGAGCCAAGACGACACGCATAGCAGAGGGATGCTTTTGTCCCCACGGCTTTGTGAGCAGCTACCAGCTATGACGATGCTGCCAGGGCAAGAGACAGGCGTCCAAGCAAGGGGGGTGGACTGCCAGGCCCCAGAAAGGTTACACCAGCATTGTCAGCCCTCCACCCTCACCTCAGGGAAGGGGAGGCCAGCAGGGCAGGCATTGACTTGTGCATCCTAGCACCTTTCTAGGATGGAGAGATGCCCAGCGATGGGAACGAGGTGGCTCTGGGGGAGAGGGTCCACAGCCCTTTCCTGCCCCTGGGGTATGGGCCTCATATTGGTGACACTCCCGGCCACCAAAAAGGTGGACACCCCCTTCCTTGGTTCCCCTTGCTATTCCCAATCCTTACAGCTTCCCTTTTTGCCTTGTCTTTTTCAGCCCTGCTGCTAAGCCTGGGGAATGGGGGTGCTTGCCCGATCTCCTCTCCAGAGCCCAGGCTCCCCTGGAGGGCTGCTAGGGGCCTATGGCTTCTCTGATGGTTTTGCTCTGTTTTTGTGTGTGTCCTATTCGGTGTGAGCAGCACCAGGCCCACAGGCTGTAAAAAAAATTTAGTGGAAAGAATGTGTTCGACACTGTTGATTATTATTATTTTTAGTGCCTAACATATGCTATTTTGAATAGCAGCAATATTTTTGAAAGCGTGTGTAAAGCGGGGTGGAGAGACATCTCATTTTACTGCTCTTAATTTGCCTGTCTGTATAGAAAGCAGAACAACCAGCAAAACCCTTCACCGGTTTAGATCAGTGCAACTTTTTGGCATCTGTGTCAACTCTTCTTCCACCAGAATTTCTATTACAACCCTAGGAGTAAGTACAGCAGCAGAGGACAGGCATAGCATGAAGCATGTGCATTCGATGCAGCAAGCACTGAGGCTTAGCCAAATAGTGCTCCATGTATTGTCTGGGTGGCTTTCAGCATCCCAGCCAAAAATAAATGTCGGTGGTGCTCCTCTCTTCGCTGCGCCAAAAAGCAGCCTGTAAAAAACCCCCAAAAGCCGTCCTGTACCGCTGTGGCACAGGACCTGCGAGTCAGGGACGCTGCCTCCTGCTACGGGGGTCAGCGACAGCAAATCTGCCGGAGCCGTGATGAGTGATGGCCTCGAAGGGAGAGCAAGCTGCCTGCCCCAACCCAGGCGGCCAGCGGGCTTGGCTAGCAGGGCCGCGGCCGTGCCAGCCCGCGGCAGCTGAGCACGGACTGGAAGGAAGCCAAGTCCCTCGGGCTGTCCCAGGAGGATGGCGGTGGGGGCCCCACCTTGCAGCTGCGGAGGACAGCGGAGGCGGCAGCCCCGGAGCAGCAGGAGGAGGACGGGATGCGCTTTGCAGCGAGGTGTGGACCGATGGCCGGAGGAGGGGGCACGGGAAGGAGGGGTGAGGAGCCCTGCAGCTGGGAGGGTCTGCGTGTGCTGCTGGGCTGCTCGAGGACTGCGCGCAGCGGTTTGCTGCCTCGCTCTTCCCAGCGAGCGTGATGGGACCGGCCAGGCGGCCCTACTCGCCTGCGGTCAGCCCGTTCTGTGCTTTTGGGTACTTTTCTAGGACACGGACAACGTGTCTGAAGGGCTTCGTTATTCAGATGAAATTCAGGAACAGAAAAAATACGTGATAAGAAACTGAAAGAAGAAACCAGGAGCGTTACGTTGTTTTACAAATGTGAATCATCGGCTATAAAATCACTGAGGCTGATGGACGGTTTTTAACCACACAGAATCACTGCCCCAAAATTCAGTATGTGCTTTTGACAGCAAAGGAGCATTTTGTGTTTTACAGATAGATCTTGTCACTCAAGGGTTTCAAAGGCCCTATCCCGAACCCCGGTGAGGGATTGAGCTGTTTCTCTATGTAATTGCAGTTCTTCTGTTATGTAGTCATTTATTGGGCGTCGTTAAAACTCTGATCCTTTTTCTCAGTTCTTCTAAGGCCTGGCCCTGTCTTACGCTTCTGCAGAGTCACAGCAGCAGCATAAAATTGTTCCCAACTCTGTCAAAATCAGACTCCAAAGGGGATGCCACATCGATGTGACAAGAACAAGGTTGTGCCCCCAGCCCTCCTGCCTTGTAATCGTTCATGGATTACTTTTTCAGAGGTGGTTTTATGAGACTCAGTGTTTGGGTATATGGAGGGAGAACAAAAGCCACAATAAAAGCATAAATGCTCAGGGAGAGAAAATAACGTGTTGCAGACCGGTTGATTATTTGTCACATGAGCAATCTGTATTTGGAGAGGTATGTAAAAATACATAGTTTCCATAGCGAAAAGGGAGAACACCCACCCGCGTTAGACAGTTGGGAACAACTAGTTTATGTGCAAGCTGGAAGGAGGAGAAACATAAAGAATGCCCTTCAGCTTTCCTAGCCACTGTTTTACTTGGACCACAAGGTACACTAAATGTCGCTGAGAAAACTTGAAACTTTCTCCAACGTGCTCAAGAATTCGGATCCAGATCTTTCACTGTCACTGGCTGAGTGCACGTGTTTACTTGTAGGGCGCTTTTAATACAGTGTGATGGAGACATTAAGATTGAGCCTGGTCTAGTGTTCTGAAAATAACTCACCATTTGGGAGGAGAATAAAGGGTGTTAATCTCAGCTCCTTGGCTGAAATTCCTAGTAAAGTTTTTACTTCTTCATTCCCAAGAATAGGCACAGTGTTCCTCAAGAAATAATTCATATTCAGAGTGTTACTCTGTATATAAAATTTCAGTGCACCAGTGCACAACTAATCCTTAGAAGGAAAAGTTGCCCTCAAAAATCTAGCCAACTCTGCAATACTTAATGTATATGGACTTGAATGAGAGGCGAAATGTTGAAAGAATTAAGTTAAATGTATTTCAGGGGGAAAAAAACATTAGAAAAACTCTTGGGCAAATCTTTTACAGATGGTAGACAGCTTAATTGCTGTGGTAAACTTGTCTGACATTTTTGGAAAAATTTGGGTGCTACAGTAATCCGTAGAACCCAATGGGCCCAGGTTTAAATGGCTTGAAACAAAGATGTGCACGTCTTCGTCTTAGCTGGGTTGCTAAAGTTTCACCCAGGGTTTTGGGGGTGAGTTTTTTCTTCCATCTTTAATTTTTTTCCATTTAACTCCTTTTAACAAATTTAAAAGTTGTACACGTATTATTTGGACGGGAAAGCAACAAGAGGCCTTAAACGAAGTGAATGAGGCTACAGTATTCCTCTGTACCAAATGTCTTCCTGGAAACTTTTATGCTGTACACAGCTGGACAAACTTTAGGAAAAAAAATAATTTTTTTTGCATGGAGCATTGTGCAGGACACACATGAACTGGAGGAGCACAGCCTCCAGCTGTTGGTGGTAGCGTAAGGGCTCAGGTGTGATTTCTTTGTCAGCACTCCCCAATCCGGTGACCAAATCGGCATCCGATGCCCATGTGTAATGTGTCTGCTTCTCCCGTGTCTCGCTAAATGGCTCCTTCTTCTGCCGTCCACGAGCAGACACGTCATGTGGCCTTTTTTCATAGATAGCAACCATATGTCTAAATGGAAGCGCCTGTGTTGAGCTAAATCATGATATTTTCCTTATTTGCCAGTGAGCAGGTGTGAAGAGACACCCAAATCAGTGTGATATTCTTTCCACTACATCTTCTTTCTTTAGCATCAGGCTACAGCTGTAAGATGAACCCTTACCTTCTGAAAAATCAGTCCATGCTTTCCTTTCTTGAGAAACTACTTCTTCTGACACTCTCTTTTTATTTACACAAATAGCAAAATTTATTGTCATTCCCATAATTTGAATGGGAATTAGAATAGAATGGAATTATCACTCAATTATATCCCTTTTTATTTACAGTCTACATTATCTTGTATGCATGTTTGGTTTTTCATTCTCTCTCTTTTTTTTTAATTCTTCTTCTTCCAACTTCTTACTGGGCAAATCCCGTGCTCGCCCTGGGTCTGGGCTCACCGTATGGCCTGGGGCCGAGATGCCCCACGTGCGCCGTACTGTACGCGCGCCGAAGGGAGCGCAGGCGTGTCCCGTGCCGGCTGCAGACCTCCCCCTGTGTGGCTCACCTGATGGCCCAGCGCTTTGAGGGTCTCTCCCGGGCACCATCGGTTGCCGGTGTGACGGGACAGGGTGTGCGTGGACCTGCCAAGGCCAGTGGTGCTGTTGGCGTCCGCCGCTCATTGCGTAGCGGAGGATTTCTTCCGTGCTTCTGTCCTTCTTCGCCATTTGGTTCACCATGTCTTTGCCTTAGCAACTTTCTTTAATAAACTTTTTCCTATGGAGAAGGTGTTTGTCATCGTAACGGGAAGCAGAAAGTGATTCCTGCATCTCTCAGGAAATGCAGCCATCATGAAAGCTCATCTGTCAGCGGGTACACTGCTCTCCGATGCAGTGTTTTGTATTACAAGTGTTATGTTTCAGTGTATGATATTTAATAATATACTTGTTTTACACTGGATAATTTACACACATAATATTTTGCATTTCCTGGAAACTTTGAGTGAGGCTTGTACCAAATCAAGTTACTGGTGTGCAAGTCTTTGCAGGTTTAGAGGTAGAGGAGTCTGCTTATGCTCTGGTTTTATATCTTTTCGGATGCTTTCTGCATCAGCATTAGCCAGGTTGACTTAATTCTTACAGCTCTTAAAAAAAAAAAAATTATTATTTTTTACTTCTCTCAAAAACGTGTTGCTTTTAAAGGCTGGTAAAGTGCTGAGTATGCTGTTCCTCTAAGGGTGGGTCTGAGTCTGATCTCTCTCGCTGCACATTTTTTTCCTTTAAGGAGACTCTTCCTGGGCGCGAGCAATCTCCCGGAGGATAATATGATTTCAAGATGGATATACCCCTGGCAGGGAAATGGGATCAGGATTATACAGTAGTGTCGTTCCTCGAAAATCATAGTATTAAAAAAAAAAAAAAATCCCTGAACATTTCATTCTCTGCCTAGGTTGTCCCCCTAAGAGGTGGCTTTTTCAGGGTTTCCCTCTGCGAGGCGAGCGACTGGCACTGCTTGTTTGCAGCTCAGTGCCTCCACAGGCCATTGGGCCACGGGCGTTTTCAGCATCCGAGGCAGGTGCCGTGTCCCAGCAAGGGGGGCCGGTGCTGGGGCACCCCGGGAAAGGGTCCGTGCCACTTTGTGGTTCCCTTAACCAGGCTTTGCAGAAGCCCCGGAGGTTAGAGCCGCTGCGAGGGGGCTGGACAGGCTGTGCGGGGTCACTGGGGAGGAGACCTGGGTGGTGGAGAATGGGCAGCAGATCCAGCCAGAGGTGTGCCGGGGGAAACCCCGTGTCCTGGGGGCAAGGCGGGGGGAAACCCCACCCTGACGTGGGTTGAGGAGCTTTGAGAGTTCAGGCTGGGGAGGGATAAGGGCTGCCTATGGGCAGCCCGCACCGGGGGTACATGTTGTGGGCTGGGGAGAGGTCAGCATGGGCACGATTTCTGGAGGAGGCGGAGGCAGGTCACCTTCCCCACCAGCCCGGCAGAAGCCCCACGCGCATCGCGTTGGGTGAGGGACTAAACTGCCGGGGGCAAGCTGGGGAAATGGGTCCCCCACCGCTGGCACCGGTGAGGGGCTCTTCCCCACGAGGTTTGGCGACTGCCCCAGGAAATCCCTCCAGGGTGCCGCTGCGCTGGTTGCAGTGCAGCCCAAGCTCTGCCGACGTGCCCACGACCCCATTCATTACAAAGCACAGCAAACAAACAAAAAAAGCCAGAAGAGAAGGCTCAGGACTGGTGCTGCTACTAGCTGCTTCCTGGTAGACCTGGGAGCGGGATGTGAGATGTCCCCCTCGCTGCCGCGTGCCGCAGGTCGTGCTCTCCCCGCGAGCGCGGCGTGGTGCGCCCGGAGGAGGCGACAGGTTGAATTCGGCAAGTTCAGTGCAGCTCGTGGGCTTTGGGAGCAAAGTTATTTTTTTCTTTATGAACAATCTCGAATAACCAGCGCCTTTCTGGATGTGGTTTTTAAACATCTTAACAGCTTGCTGTTACATCTGCTGTCGTGTTTTCAAACGCTCTTTGCAAGGCTGGCTGTCCCTGCTAACGGCTTACAGCTTCTGTGAAGAGAACGGCCCTGGAGATTTTGTGGTCCTGCGGGAAACAGGTGTTTCTGTTTGAACATGCCGTATTTTTTTTTTTTCCCTAAATACAAAGCACAATCTTCTGCAGAGTGGCTGACAGAGCCATCTGAGCTTGGGCACCTGGAATATCCCAGCTGTGACCCTACAGCTGCTGGAATTTTCCCACTGCCTTGCTGGAGGGAGGGGTCTGCTCTCCAGAAGAAATAGGGGTTCCTGCACGGATCTTCTGATTAGCTACGACCCTTTCCCTGTATGCCTGAAAAAGGCAGCAACTGCAGACTGTGTGAATAGGGTAAGCATTTCTTGTCGTCCTCTTGCATTTCTGCCATCAGCATCTGCACCCAATGGTGGAGGAACTCTTCTGTTGGCATTTCTCTCTCTTCCCTGCTCGCTGAAAGACAGCACTGCTGCTGAGCTCGAGGGTGGTGCGAGCACCTCACAGCCTGCTCAGAAAGGAAGGGCTGGGGAGCGTGGGATGGGAAGTGCAGATTACACCCATAGAAGGATGAGGAAAGTGCCTCTTTGGCCATCGGGTTTCGGGGGAACCTCTTGATGAGCAACTCCTTGACTCAGCTGGAGCCCTGCAGGAGTTCCTGCAGAAGCATGGCCGTCCAGCCCTCCTTCAGGACCGGCTGCAACATAAACCCGCATTTTCCCTGGCAGCACTGGGTGAAGCCCTCTAGTCGCTGCAGTAAACCCGTGTTTTGGTAGCATCTTGAATGGGACTGTGCTGCCGCAGCCATGGCTGTTTGCTATGATGCCTCACGTGAAACTCCCTCTCTAGTCAATGGAGGGAGCCAGGAACTTCCAGAAAGTGGTTAATTCCAGCTATTTTAGACACTGACTTTAGGATGGCATGGTTCATCTGCTACAATTTCTTTATCTCCCTCCACTGAAGGCTTTCATGTCAAGATCTCCATCTTACAGGAGATGGGATGAGAGAGGTTGGTTGCTTTGTCCCACAAATGTGGGACCAGAAAGATCTCGTTCCCTCTATGAGTCTGTTTTTTTGTCTTCCTGATTTATGTCAAGCTTGTGATTTGCTCAGTGGGATGTACTATGGAAAGATTATTGTCTCCTCCAGGGAATCTGGCCCCATGTTTGTAGAATAAATAACAAAATCTTAATAATTGGCTTTGTTCATCATTCTCCCTGAAAACAGAGACAGCAGGTACCTCCAGATGGGTGCATTTGGGTTTAAAATGGGTAATGAGTCCATTACAGGAACCTGGGAAGGGTGGGTTCCTTTTTGGTGTGGGTTAGCAGGATTCACAGAGATTTATTTTTTTTAAGGAGCTAAAGAATGTTGAAAAATGAGGAATATGAAAGTAATTCTACCTGATTTAAAAGGTTACTTTGAGATTTGAGGGAAAAAAAAAAAGGCAAGGCAACATCTCCTCTTTTCCTCCCTCTTGTAACATGGAAGAAAATTAATCCAAGTGCTTTGTAAGTGTTGTTTGAGAGTTTCAATAACCAAGACATCACAGCTTTCCGGGATCACAGTGTTACAGAATCACAGAATCATTAAGGTTGGAAAGGACCTTCAAGATCATCAAGTCCACCGTTAACCCAACACCACCATGTCTCCTAAACCATGTCCCGAAGCGCCACATCCACACGTTTTTTGAACACTTCCAGAGGTGGCGACTCCACCACCTCCCTGGGCAGCCTGTTCCTGTTTGACCACTCTCTCAGTGAAGAAATTTTTCCTAATATCCAATCTAAACCTCCCCTGGCGCAACTTGAGGCCATTTCCTCTCGTTCTATCGCTGGTTATTTGTGAGAAGAGACCAACACCCTCGTCGCCACAACCCCCTTTCAGGTAGTTGTAGAGAGCGAAAAGGTCTCCCCTCAGCCTCCTCTTCTCCAGACTGAACAACCCCAGTTCCCTCAGCCACTCCCCATAAGACTGGTGCCCCAGACCCCTCACCAGCTCTGTTGCCCTTCTCTGGACACGCTCCAGCACCTCAGCATCCTTCTTTACCTCAGAGAAAGAGGTACCGGGCTGTGTAAGCCTGGACTGCGTACACCAGGTCTTCTTCTTGCGGTGCCCTCTGAACTTCCTCTTCCCCGTGCACCGGCTGGCTGGGTCGAACGGCCGGCTTTGCGTCAGTGTTTCAGGTTGCATGGGGCAGGTGTCACGCAACACGCAGTGCCCAGGCAGCATTTGCCTGTGGAAGTCGGCAGAAACCTGACGTCTTTGCAGTCCCTTTCCGAAACGCAGCGGAGATCCTGGCAGGGGGCTGGCTGCGTAGCCCTGGGGTGAGCGAAAGTTGAGACGTGATGGGTATTTAAGGGGTGACGGAGGGGCGGGCTCGGCCCGGGAATCGGGGGGCTTGGGCATCCTCGTTTGGTCTGGGC